>NW_001849274.1:27754-54758 GCF_000209065.1 Trypanosoma cruzi | reverse complement strand
AAGCCTAACCCTAACCCTAACCCTAACCCTAACCCTAACCCTAACCCTAACCCTAACCCTAACCCTAACCCTAACCCTAACCCTAACCCTAACCCTAACCCTAACCCTAACCCTAACCCTAACCCTAACCCTAACCCTAACCCTAACCCTAACCCTAACCCTAACCCTAACCCTAACCCTAACCCTAACCCTAACCCTAACCCTAACCCTAACCCTAACCCTAACCCTAACCCTAACCCTAACCCTAACCCTAACCCTAACCCTAACCCTAACCCTAACCCTAACCCTAACCCTAACCCTAACCCTAACCCTAACCCTAACCCTAACCCTAACCCTAACCCTAACCCTAACCCTAACCCTAACCCTAACCCTAACCCTAACCCTAACCCTAACCCTAACCCTAACCCTAACCCTAACCCTAACCCTAACCCTAACCCTAACCCTAACCCTAACCCTAACCCTAACCCTAACCCTAACCCTAACCCTAACCCTAACCCTAACCCTAACCCTAACCCTAACCCGCACACGCGCGCTCAACCATACAAATTGTCGCCATGGCAGATGGTCGCACCCAACGCTCCGGTAAAACACGCCCAGCTCTCATGCACATAACGAAAAACATGGTCAAACACACCGCACAACGGCAATAAGTCCATACTGACAAGATGCGGCCTTTCACAGCAGCTGTGCCTCACCGTTTGCGTAAACTGCGAGACGGCCTCAACAAACGCACACACCGCCACTGCTTCCACTTCAGTCCCACGGACAACGAGATACGGCCACAGCCCGCTGCCGGCACACAACGCACACCAAGCAAGCAATCACCCAAAGAGCCACGCGCAGAAGCGATTCCTCATCCATCCGTGACGCGGCAATAAAATTTCCAGCCATTCCACCCACAATGGTATTTGGTGCCCGACTCAAAGCGGTCATAGGTGGTGCATCACGCCAACAGAAAAAGTGACTCGCGGTGCGCGCTCCATTTCCCCTCCTTCCCTCGCTTCATGCCCGCAGAAGGAAGCAGCAGCTGCACGCAACCGCCAGCACCGAGAAAAAGGAAGCATCCAAAACGACTGCAATGTGCGTTTTGTGTATTTGTGTGGTTGTGTGTGCCTGCAGAAACACAAGTGAAAGAAGTGAAAAAAGGAGCAGAGCATGTGAAGAGACGCACAAACAAAACAATACAGCGGAGACGCATGGCAAAAATAGCAGGACTGCTCAAGCTCATAATATTGTACTGCAGACCAAACAGCGGCAATTCATACAAAATTTATTCAAAATAATTTAGAAAAAACAATTCCCTTTCATCATATATTAACCCCCCTCACACAAAATAATTATTAAAAAAGAAAAAGGTTGTCCTCTATTACTGTTCCACACACACGCAAAAAAAAAAAAAAAAAAATTGTCGTCCTCTATTACTGTTTCACACACACGCAAAAAAAAAAAAAAAAAAGAAAAAATACAAACACAAAAAAAGAACCTAACTACCATGTTGTTCCAAAAATTGTCTGCATATTTTGTCCACAAATTAAAAATTTGTTTACGTGTCTTTCAACCGTCTGACCCTCCACGTGTCCGCACATCGTTTATATTTCACGGGTCATCTGCGTGTTGCTGCTCCCCTCAGCCCTCCCATCGGCGTGCGTGAGTGCGGCCTGCAGAGCACAGTCACTCGTGTGTATGTGTGGGGGCTGAGAGAAGCACGCAGACATGACGGGGAGTCGCGTCTCTCCATCGGGGGAGTGAGCGCAGAAAAAAAAAAAGAAAAATAATCAGAGGGGAGAGAAATGCTCACGAGGCCGACTCCGAAGGGCGCGCCAGCGCAAAAAAAAAAAAAAACACGCAAAACAAGAAAAAAAAGTCAAAGAGAGCAAGTAAAATTACTTTTTTTAAAGCGGCAGGGTGTGGCTGTGTGTGTGGCGCTGCGGGTGTCTGTCAGCCCTGGCCGCAAAAAAACAAAACAAGAGGGAAAGAAATGTGTGCTCCGCCCCACAGGCCCTCGTCGCACGCCCACACGTCACGGCTCCCTCAGCGCGCCGTTCGTTGCGGCCCCTCCTCATGCGTGCAGCAGGCGAGGCGCACAGGGCCGTCGTCATGAGCGTGTCGGTGGGTGTGCGAGTGGAGCAGTTGGGCGAGAAACACACGGCACCCCTCACAGGAAGAGCGCAGCAAGAAACAATTAAAAAGGGAAGAGTAGAAAAGAAAAAAAGTCCATAGTGGTTGCCCCAAGGCAACAAGCAAAAGAATAAAAAGAAAAAAAAGAATTGTTCTTTGCGGAGAGTAATTCATTACCGGATGGTGTCGGTGTGGAAGAGGACGCAATTGTTCCACACTGAGGCCGCACACTCCTCACAAAGCCGCAAACCCGCAGAGTCCCAACAGCAGAAGAAGCAGCGGCAGCAGCACCCTGCTCTCACGCATGGTACCAGCAACGCTGTCATCCCGCTGCGACGAATTTCCAAGACTGCTTTTTAGTGCGAGGCCGAGTGCCGCAGCCTTTGCTTCCCCTTCCTGTGGCTGGATATCTTCCTCTTGTCCATCAGCTCCTCCCGTCGTCTCCCCATTCTCATCAGAGCTCACGCCCCCCTCAGTTTCTACTGCAGGCTCTTCTTGCCCCCTGCTTTCAGCGGTATGTGATTTTGGATTTGCTGCGTCGGAGACGCCCACAGAGACTTGGGTTGGTTGATCTCCCTGCTTGTTATCGGCAACTTCTTTCCCCACCGTTTGTGCATCATCAGACAAGGAAGTGTCATCCTCCGAGTTGGCGGCACTTGAAGATGCAACAGATGCCGACTGGTCTGCGCTCCTCTCCCCTGCTGCGGGTGTCGTGGTATTGGGCACCGCTGGTGTGGATGCATCGCCACCGCTCGGGTCACTGCTCCCGTTCGAGGTTGCTTGTTCCGTCAGCTGTGGTGCGACAGGAGTGGGCGCTGGAACAGTTGCCTGCGTATTTTTGGCAACCGAAGTGGTTACGGGTTCAACGGACGGGGAAGTAGTTGTCGACGCGGCAGTAGTAGACGCTGGCGCAGTTGCCTGCGCCTCCGTGGCAACCGAAGTGGTTACGGGTTCAACGGGCGGGGAAGTAGCTGCCGCCGCTTTCGCCGACTTCCTTTCCGGAGGTGGAATGGTGACTTTATTCGCGTTGAGGGCGCCAATCTCAGTTTCATTCAACGGGCGGTTGTACAGAAAGACGTTCGCCACCGTCGCATGGATTTTCCCGCTGCTCAACTGCTCATCGTACGCGCCAAAGTAAAAGTGTGAGACCGCGTCCAGCCCTTCATTGAACGAATTTCTCAGCCTCATATTCCAAAGGGGAGTCCCGTCAACGTACACGGAGCCCACACCGTCATGCATTTTGAGCACCACGTGATACGTCTTGTCCAGCTCCCATTTAGCAAAATAACTCTGGTACGGCCCGTGCACCACGCTCCACTCCATATTATTATCGTACGACAGTCCCAGGAGTGTTGTCTTCCCCATTTTCTTCAGGCCCATCAGGGGAGTGATGCCCTTCGGCACCTCGTGAATCGACACCGTTGCCGCAAGAGTAAACCCATAGTTTGCAAAGTGGAACGGTCTGGTCGGCCACTGCTTGTCCACGGGCCACTCGGCCCCCGCGCCTTGCCCTTCAAACGTCCACCCACTGGGAGCCTTTTTCGCCGCACCCCTCACAACGGCATTCACCCCAAGGTACTCGTCCTCCCACTTGTCCCCACGGAGCCTATCGGCCAAATGGCCCACAAGCCCAGTCGTGGGGATAGGAACAGAACAGTTCCCTCTTGACAGCGCGGCGCCTGAGGCAATTGAGCTGCATTGTCTCAAGGCATTGTCCTTCGCGGCCCAAGTATCCAGCGCATGCCTTATCCAGTGCAGCTCGGAAGCCAGATCCAGGAAGAAGGCTCCGGAGCTGCTTCCAACACCGGCCTCGTACAAACAATACAGCTTATCATTCGCGTAAAAAAGAGAGCTGGAGGTCGCGCCATACCCAGTGGGTAACAGGCCAACGTGGTAAATGCGGTTCGTGTCCGTTAGCCACAGGTGAATCTCGCTCCTTTCTTTGTCCCCGAAATATTCCAGCTGGGTGAGGAGGATCACCTTCTTTCCACCAATAGTTGCAGTGATGAATCCACTCTGAATGTGGAGCCCAAGACCTGCCAATGAGTTGCTCCACACGCGCGAGAGCGTCCCCAGAGCCTCCGTCCACGTGTTCCCCTTGTCAGTCGACTCGTACACCCTTCTGCGACCGTACTCACATGAAGTGATCATGATGATTTTCCCAGCCTCCCATTCAAGGATACTGGGGTTGGTGCAGCCCGCATGTGTCGCGCTTTTTGCAAAGGTCCAGCGCTGTTGAGTGAAATTCATGTACATGATTGTGGACGCAGTGTTCCCTCCCATTGTCAGAAACTGCACGGGAAACACGAGCGTGCCATCCGTCATTTTCGTGATGGGAGTACTGGCATCGTTGAGGAAGCCAATCAATTCGTCGGATTTATAGGGATAAGGAAGGCGAATGCTCATAGAGACGGAATTCATCGAAAAACCTCCGCTTCGTCTAGGCCCCGTCTCCAGAAAATGAATAACAGACTCCACACCACTTCCTCCCCACTCATCGGTAAACCGAATTCTGGCCCCGTTCCGTAAGTCGTAGCCCTCCACAAAAGCAAAAAGCGGTCCGAAGAGTCTGAAAGGCGTGGTAAACAACATCTGGTGAAGGTGTGCAGCAAAAAAGTCAAGATCTTCTGGCCCCGCGTACGGCCGCCACGTCCTCCCACCATCAACGCTGATCCGTGCCGTCAACTGCATGGACGCACTCCCGCTCCCCACAGATCCATTGAACTGGGCTCCAACAATGGCCAGCAGCATCCCGTCCACATTCACAAGATGGGGATTGCGGAAAATGTGGCCAGCGGCCGCTGTGTTTGCGACTGGATACTCCCTTGGCGACTGCTCCAAACTGTGTCTTCCATAGGAATCGTCCACTCTTGTTCCATAGTTTTGGGCTTGTACAGACCCCGCGGCGGCGCACATCAACACGAAAAGGAGGAGCAGCACCGCGGAAGTAAACACACGCCGCGACATGTTGGGCCTCTGCGACTCACTCTCTCTTCCTTCCCTCCTCCTTCCGCTGGATCCGGTCACGCGGCGACGGTTGTGTGTGCGGGGTGCCTTCACTGCAGCAACACGGGAGAGCATATAAATATGTTTGCGTGGGCGGTGTGTGTGCTGTTGGTCCTTTCAGTGCCTTTAAATCTCACAGTGGCGATTCGCGTTTGGTTGCTTGCTTTCCTAGAGTGTGTATGTGTTCAAGAAGTGGTGAAGGCAGTAACAGCGGCAATACACCAGAAAGGTCAGTGAGGAGCAGAGCAGAGCACCCACGCAAAGAGCAGGACACAAGACAATCCGGAAGGGACGGCACGGAGAACCATCGCACACAGAAAACAAAAACAACAACAACACGGTAAGTCACAGAAGAAGACAACACACACACACACACATGCAAGCGGAGTTTTATTATTCGGCGACGCCATTCAAAGTCCTGCCAAAACAGTCCGCAAGTGATACAGTGATCAGTCACACGCTTCCGGTGCACTGCCGCAGCAAGGACGCGGACAAAAACGGAAATATGTGCACAAACGTGGGCAGCATCAATTCACAGCACCGCCACACGACACTCGCTCTCTCGGTCCATCCCACACCCCGTCTCAAAAGGTCGCGGCAAGCAACAATCAACAAAATAATGAGGCGGCAGAAACAAACTTCCCTGCAGGCCATTCAGGGCTCCACAGCAACGCCACCAACAGGTGCGTGCATCCCTCTGCTTGCAGCAGTGCACGTCCCTTTGCTCCTGGCCTCTCGGGGCGTTGAACGCCTCCCCGACCATCTCGCGCTCACAAAGCAAGCATCACGCAGATGCCACTCTTTTTCCCCGCAAATGGTGTTGCCGCGCTCAATTATGTGCAAATAATCCATAGAAAATCACCCAAAGTTTCTTTCCATTGCCACAAAGAAAAAAACAAAAATGCTTTAAAAAGTCAACATAAATACCACTTCGCCCTATTCACTGCGCATTGCCCCCGCACAGAATCGTTGTTACTCGCCCCTCCGCTCCCCTCTCATCCCATTCCTGCCTGCCAGGACGTACATCACAGTCGCAATCCCTCCCAAGAAAGACTTTACCACATGCTGGCACGGGCCACATTTTCACCTTGCATCCCGGTCTCCCGCCCACAGGAGGGCAAACAGGGAGATTGCGTGCATGTGCGTGTGGATGACCATGTGCAAAACTCATGGAAATTCAAAGAAATACGACAGGCAGAGCAACCCCGCCCACGGATTGGGAGTTCAGTCGTGAACCGCAGCGGGAACAGCAAACGCCCTCTTGTTACCTTTCTGAGAGGCCGATTCATTATCATCACGCCGCCTCAACAGCGTGTACCGGCGAGCGGAGGAGATGACTGCCCAATCACACCTCGTGTCGGAGGCGCTCACAACGTCTCACTGCGGCCACTTGCCGTCAGCAACAAGACGCACAACAGAACGCAACACAATTCACCTACTCGCCAATTAAATAAATAAAAATGCATCTCACCGCCATAAAACGGCCATCAACATCTGTTTCACGGCAGACACCAAATGCCAAGGAATTAATTAAGAAAAACAAACACACAGATGGTCTCCCACAATACATTCCAACAAAGAATAGTCTCTCAACCCTGAAAATAAACACCGTAGATTCACAAAAGCCGCCTCATCGCGCCAAAAATCGTGCGATGCCCCTCCTCGCAATGCTCTGCTGTCCGCAGACACCGCCCTCTGTGGTGTTTCAGCAAAAGCGAAAGAAAAAAACATTCACAAACCAACAGCAAGAGAAGCCTCCACACGCAACGTGCGCATCACCGTGGAGCATCGCCTCTCCCCGCAAGTAAAAGAGGCGCCGTCACATCATCTGCAAGGATCGCCACAAACGCGCCAAATTGCGACTTACGCAACACGCTCCGCCGTGACCATCGTTTTCCCGATAAGGCAGCCCGCTCCCGTCCACCGTGTCTGCCGAGCAGGACACACCAGGCCTGCCGCTGCAACGCAAAAAAGATTCAGAAATACGCAACGGATCCCGTCGCAGTCGTTGGCTCAGCCGCCGTGTTGAGGTTTGGGATGGGCGGATGAAAGAATAAAAACAAAACGGGCAAATATCCCCGCAGAATCCCGCATTCCACGCAGTCCCAATGGCCAGAGGGTCCTCTAGGGACGCCTGGGAGACGCATCCGCCACACTCACACGCACCATCATTCACGGCTCCCCAATCGAGTCCAGTGGGCCTCGCGAAGCACACGGCGCGCCTCAGTGGCGTGGCGAGCAGTCTTGTCGGAGAAAGGACGCGTGGCGATGGTTCCCCTCCCCGCTTCACTTTTATTTTTTTCCTCCTCCTGTTTTTGGTGGCATGTCACAGAAGGGGAGCGCACTTCATGTCCCCGAGCCCTTCTCTCGGTGCACGCACAAAAACAGAGAGGGGAATAATAAACGAGTGATTCAGGCGGCACGGAGAAATAAATGTGCGGGAGACAAACAAACCAACAGAAAAAACAAAGAGCCCGACAGATATGCACGCAGCATATTCAGCGGAAACGGGTGTCACCCTCAGTGAGTAACTTAGTAGCCAATTGCGGCGTCGATCGCCCACGGTGAGAAACAGCGTTGTGCTCACAATATTTTTGGCTTGTTTTCTGCTTCCCTCCCCTTCCATTCCTCCCTCATTCATCATCTTCACTTTTACTGCTTGCTGCCGCCCTCTCCTACCTTCGACAACACTGCCAAGTTTGGACGCTGCACCCTCCCCCTGTCATGCCAAATATATGCTTGCGCTCTTTAAAACCCATGGCGTACTCGCTTAAATATCATTTGTGTAAATATAAGAAAAAAAAACTTTTAATAATTAAAGTAAAAAATAAAATAAAATAATAAAAAAATAAAACTTGTGTTTGTCGCCGAATCATCTTCCCTTCGTCGTGAAAGGGTACAAAAGTGTCCTGTCGTAGTCAATACTTGGAACTCTTCGGATCTCATCATGCCCGTGGACCCAAATGCGTTGTATGCGCGACTCATCCTTCACCCAAACGTCTGCAGGGACCATGCCGTCATATGGCCCCTTGTACCCGCCACTGCACGCCCGTGGACGGTTCCATTTCATCACGACATATGGTTTGTTCGCACTCAAAGACTTGACACGACGGTACCAGAGAGCGTCCGGTAGCTCCATTTTATTAGAGAAACGAATACTCGAGCTGCCGCGATGCACAAATTTGCCGTATAAGGCATTTCGATCCTGAAATCCAAGCAAACGGAGGCGTAAGCTGTAGTCGACATCCTCCACGTAAGCTGGGTAGAAGTTCTCGTCAAAATGTCCCACCATACTGATCGCCAAGCGTGTCAACATAACAGATGTAAAACAACTGCCTTTGTAATACGCGCAGAAGTGCCCGTAATGCTTCGAAAACGCCTTTTCACGCTCCTTCACAGAGGCATAATGCATGCGGTCAGGCGGCAGCGCAGACGTCGGCAATCGGTTATCGTTCACCGTGGAGCACAGCACCCTCAAGCCCCGTCGCAAAACAGGACTGTACTCGCTCGGCTCATTCGCCATCTCCGCCGCCAACTCATCCATGCGAGCGGCATCATGCCTCGTCATTTCATGCACATCGCGTAGAAGGTTGGGAAGAAGATCGGGTGAAAACTTTACGTCGCTGTTTGTTACAAAAACAAAAGGCACTTCCTCGCGCGGCAGCGAGAGTGCAATTCGGAGCCCAATGTTCACCGCAGCGCTGTACCCGATGTTTTCCGGGTGACGACTCACAACCAGGCGTCCGGACCACCCATAGACCCTCTCGAGTTCCTGCAGGCACAACGACAGCATCGCCTCCCGCCCGTTCTGCACCAAAACCAACAGCCGGATTGGCACACTGATTTTGCACATCATCCTCCGAAAGTCCATCGGATCGAGCATCAGCGGGACCACCATCAACGGGATAACGTCCGTCCCGTTATTATTTCCCCCCAGCCGCCGTGTCGTTGGGTCCACCAGAAGCCTTTCCCCGACGCAGCGGATATATTCCGCCCTGGTCGGGCCAACACCAAAACCATGCGCGGGATCGTCAGGAAATATGAACTCCACCCCAAAAAAAAAGCATCAACATGGACAACAAATTTAATGTTAGAAGAAAGATAAAGCATCCTTTCCAAAAAAGGCTTTTGGCTTCGGTTTTTAAAATGCGCGTGTAACTCCGCGCATATCCCGTTGGAGGCAAAGCCAAGGGAGCATCTCCTGAAAGAAAGAAAAAGAAGTAAAAAAGAAAAATGTGCTCAATGATGGTTCTGTGTGAATTTGAACAAAAAAAAGACTCCTTCCCAAGCAATGGCCACGCACCTCCATTTGGTGAGTGAAGTGGAGGCACGGAGCACGCAGGAGTCTCAAAATGACCAGAAATAAAATAAGCAACAAAAGTAAAAAATGGCTAAGAATAAAAAGAAAAAAAGAAAAAAAAGAGAGACCAATGGCACAGTAACAAATGCAGTTCTCGCCGCAGCATGCAAAGCCCTCATACATCCCGTAAAAAAAAAAAAAAAAAAGGATGGCGAAACACAACAGTCCAGGGTGTCATTTGTAATACCACATGATTCCACAAAGAATAAAAGAGTTCGTTGAGGAGCCCAAAATATCATGAATTTTGGAGGGCACCCAAATCGCGGACCAACAAGCCTGCGGCACTCACCACATATATCCCACGCTGCTCAATCCCCATTCCCCTCATGTAAACTCCCCCCCAAAAAAAGCACAGTCACCAGACATCCTACATGCCCAAAAACAACAAACATATTTTAAACTGTCCTATCGACACCCGCAAATAAGAAAAGAAACTTCAGTTCAGCATAAAGACGTCGCAGGCACAAAAATAAAAAATAACCATTCTTCAATATAGGAAACAGTTATAGCTCAGGTAGACAACCATCCAGACATTCTGAAAACGCAATTCAGGATTTCAAGTCACATTTTTTGCCCAGTATTTCCCCAATCACCTCCCCCATCACCACCGCAAGAAACAGTACCTCAATCAGCACCTTGCCGTAATAGCCAAATTTTCTTTCTTTATTTGCCTATTGGGCGCAAACAACAAAAAGCAGCACCACCATAGGGGTCTCCATCCGTTTGAGCCTTTTTCTTTTCCTGTAATAAAACCCAGCTGCAGAGTTAGACATGAAAAACAATAATTAAAAAAAAATGTAAAGAAGTAATCAATGCAAAAAAAAATTGGCAAGCGCTCGCAAGGGCATTTCTATAGAAAAGAATCCTTTCACAGGAAATATATAAGTACATACAGAGAGGTAGATAGATCAACAAATAAATTAAAAAAATCTTCTGGGCAGCTGGCCGGATCATGAGTTTTTCAATAATAGAAACCAAACCAGATAGAAATAAGAAAGGAATAAATGGAATAAGAATGGATTCACCACATTCCCAAAGTTTAACACCTAGTAAGTGTATATATATATTATACCATACGTTAGCCTCAATTGTGGCCCTGCTCACTCCATTCCGATGGAATATTTATTTATTTATTACCTACGAATTGGCACACTTTGGGTCCTGCAGCCACAAGACCCCGCCGCTGCCATTCACAAGTTCCACCCCTTCGCCACGTCCTGAAGTGCAAAAAAAAAGGCCGCGTGATATGCCGTCTGCGCGGTTTTCCGCAGACCGTACGTATGTAGAGGATGCCTGCACTCCGCGAGAATCCAAAAACTCATATATCCGTTTTGGCTCCCACGTCATGGCGTGTGGTTTTGATCTGCCTTTATTCGCCGCTCCTTGCAGCGAAGTATTGTCCACCCAAACGTCCACGGTGGATGGCAAGATGGCGGAAAAAGGCCGATAAGGCTAAGCGTACCGCGCGCCTCAGCTTGCATGATAAGAAAACGCTTCCTCTTCCACTATTCCTCCGGCAATTTTAACGTCGCCGGAGTCTGGAATGAAAACGGCTCCTCATCCACGGAGCGATGCGTCCGTGATGACGGTGGTAGATGCCTTTTCAGTGGGTTTGATGATTCGCTTACGATTGTTCTTGATGATGTGTTGCAATCCCTCGCCCAAACCAACCGCTGCCGGCGGATGGTTCGCCGGGGATGTCTCCTGCACAATCCCTTGGTTAACTGCGGATAATCGTCGTCGCACTGCCTTGATAAAAAGGTAGTAGTCACATAAACGTGTGCCCAAAATGGCAGCCGCGTACAAAAAGCGTGACGCCACAACCTCCATTTCCGAGATGTTTGAAGAACTGAGCGCCGGCATGGCGCATGCAGACCGGACAAACTTGTCACTCAGGGATACCGTCTGGAGTGTGATCAAACTGCACCCCCAGGAAGGTGTACTGCGTAGCGCCCGATTCGCGGTCCTCCCCCATAGATGCGTGACAGCCGTCCGCATTACGAAGCACTTGGGCTTCCCACAATGTCACATCGCTTTTAGACCCTGCAATGCGTACATTACCGATCCAAACGTCGTCGCGCACCAATGGAGGTGCAGCCCAGAGGAAGAGAACCACCTTCGTCACCACCTCAATTGCTGAAGTAATAATAATCCGGAGAATTTCTGGGCTGGCCTTGTATCCCATTGGGAGCCGTGTCAGCTCCACCAGCGTGCCGTCCTCCATGCGGCATCGAAAGAGATGCCGAGTCTCCCGCGGTAAAAAGACCTGAAAAAAGACGCCTTCACATCCAGGCAGAAAGCGGCCTCAGCCATCACAGGCGGCAAATAATGGGAAATGTGTAAAAGAGGAACATTAGCCTCATAAGGGACGTCTCTGTTCCTGTCGCGTGGCTACGCAATCCATCGTCGTTGCAAGCCGGTGGTTTTCCCATCCACAACCAAAAAGCCGTTATCCATCCGATTGTTGTTGCAGACAAAGCGTCCTCGATTATTCCCGCTTCCTTCAATAATCGCGCGTCACCAACCCAAGTCCTCCGTAAGCTTTTGCCTAATGTAAAAAAGAACGGAGGGAAAGGGGACCGCCCGACAAGGCCCCAAACTTGCATGAGTCTCGTAATTGTAGCGGAGTGAGAATGAAAACCAAAGAAAAAGCGCTCCTCTTCTCTCAGCCAGGGTTACTGCCCTTCCGCAGTTTCTTCCTTAACATCAATGCGACCAGCGACGACACCTGGGTCAGCATTGCGGTGTAATTCCACAAATATCGAACAGTATTCTGGGGAAGGTCGAACGGGTCGACGTGCTTCGCCAACTGCGAGATCACGTGCGGGTCCAAATTGTATGTCTCCACGATTTGAGCAGCGTGCCTCGATGCACCCCGCTTTCTGGAATGCGCCGTGGCATTCCAAGGAACCAGAACTCGTTCGACTTGGGCAGCCGCAAGATTCGTAAGCTTTTTGTTTTCTTGAAGTGTCCTGCATAGCTTTATAGTGTCGAAGGCGTCCTGCCCTCGTATCCTCACGAACCGCGAGGCGCAGTGGGAATCCGCTTTCGCCGTCTTCGGCGCCACGGACCAATCCAAAATTAAGGTCCCGTCCGCCTCCATTATAAAAATTTTTGGGGGGTTAAGGCCGCAATCTCGGACCAACGATTCGCCTTCATCCACGCAATTAGAAAAACAACACGCTCCTTCCAATCGGTCCGGCTGCAGATAACTTGATCCATCCCCTCCGTTGTCGATGAGCGCAACTGCTTTGTCCCCCATCGCGCCGCAATTTTTTGTAACCCCATAATCACCATTTCCAGCGGGGTTCGATCCATTTGCAACATGGACCGCAGCATCCTGGTGTGCCGCGGTCGGGTCGATGGCGCCACGTCAATTCCCATCAAAAAGGCCGCACAGCTCTCCTCGTTCATCGGCTGTTCGTGCCTGCGGCAAAAGGTTGCAAATTGCCCCACTAGAGTCATTCTCTGCTTCCACGCTGACGGCGCACACATCTCTCGAGCCACCTCGTTTGCTCTCATATTGGCCCAAAGCGGGGATGTCGGGGGGTCGTCGTACCACAGTCGAGCGTCGTTGGCGGATAAGCTCCATTGCCCTTCTCGACGATTGCGTTGAGCAATTCAAAATATCGGGTGGAGCATCGGCGGTGTGGTGCGACGTCCGTGCGGAATAGCGGGAGGTGGTGGAATGGGTGGGGCTGCCGTCGTCCGCTTTCATAAGAAGCAGCAAGCAGCCCCTCGCCGTTTCTTGACGGCCGTCCGCGCTGCGAGTAACTTCCTCCAGTTGCGTTTCAGACGTTGCTTTTAGATGTTTATGGACACGTAACATGACATAACTGGCATCGCAACGATATTTACGTCCGAGGCTGGGTTGCCCTCGCAAAGGTGTCAGCCTCATGAACGGCGGTGCAAAGACGGGCGAGAATGTTGAAGACCGGGATGCCGGGGTCGGATGCCATCATGAGCTGCATCCGGAAGGCCTGCAGTAGGATCCTTCCCAAATTCATGAAGCGATCGGTGGGATCCCGCTCCGCTTACAGCACACATCCACGTAACCAAACTGTCGAGGGAAAGTTGAGCCTGGTCGTCCGCCCGTTTCCAATAATTGTATGTGCCCCGGAGGTCTAAAAAGACTCCGGAAACGCCCTCATCCCATATACGCGGGGCCCAAGTGGTGGCGTCAAAGGCGCGAAAATTTCGTCTCTCTTCTTCTGCAGAGGAATGATCGTCCAAAGAGAAGTGCGGGAGGGCAAAGGCATCGAGGGATAGAAATGTGGTCACCCAAAATTGCCCTGAGACGTCTGGGGAATAACCTGCCGTCTCTCTCGTGCCGGAGTTCGTTGGGCCGTGCGTGACGACGCGCCCACAGCCATCAAGCGATGCTTTCGAAGCAGTTGTTTAACATCGCCATCTTCGGCCTTATTTTGACGCGACAGGTCCACCTGTCGGACCTCTCCGAGAGGTGGAAACTTCTTCCCGGCCCACCGTCTCCGCCTCCCACGCGGCTTGCTGCGCCTCTTTAGCACTAATGCGTGCCTCTCGATCCTGTAGTTGGGTGCGGGTCGCCTCCAACTGCTGTTCGCGTCCGGCAAGCGCGCATTCTCGTTCTGCAAAAAGGCCGCCGGCAACCGCAATGTTAGCTTCGCGCACCGATAGGTTGTTACGCGCCTCTTCCACCTGCGAATGAGGCTGAACGCATCGATTCTTCACGTCCACGGCGGCGTGGGCGTATTTCGTGCTCAAGCGCTCCCCTTCAGCAATGATCAGTCCTTGCCACGCGCCCCAACTCCCGGGCTGCGCCCACGATGGGCAAGATCAATTGATTCTCAAAATTTGGTAATTGAAACGTCCGGAGATTCGCAATATGTCCTATGAGGCTCGAATCCTCCCAGGGCTTGGTGATGTTTCCCAAAATCAGGCATAAGCCTGTCGATGAGGGAGCCACAGTTAACGTCTCATCCGACATCTCGGTTCCATTAATGAACGTTATCTGCACCTGGGTTTCGCCACGTTGGCACACCATGTCCCAGAGACGGGCGCCAATATCACACCACTCAGAGGCCGTGTAAGGAACCAATGCCGTTTCCCTAAACCAAACTGGCTGTATCTGTAAGCTTAAAAATAAAAAAGTATCCGGCCGCCATCGGTTCCCTGCTCCCTTAAGGTCATGGCCTTCCCAAAATTCATACGATAGGAAAAGTCTCATAAAGAAGAGCATTAGTTTTATCAGGATACATATACATCAATTAAGTTCTCCAGGTCTCCCGCGATCATTCTCTTCAGAAGCTCCTAAAAAAAGAAATGTAGTAACACCGTAACACCACCAGCCACAATGGTTTTCTCATACCGGGGCAATTCTCCAATTATGCCTCGTATACACACACACAATCAACATACTATATAGAAATCACCCAATGTTTTACACCAGAAACCAAACATCCCCACTCCCTCCCTAATTTTCTTCTGTCATTGTTATGCTCCATAGCGTTGGAGATTTTTGGCATTTTTATGCTATGCTGCCGCCTGGGGCAGGTGCACCTGCACCGTATTCACACACACACACGTATCCAAAAATAAACAAGTCAACAAATACTTTTTACCAATAATCAAAACTGCCCCTTTCCCTCCCTAATTTGTTTTCATATTTCGGTGGTTCTTCCACACTGCGGTGAGCGTCTTATCCTCTAAAGTCTTAGGATTATATTGACACTTGGTACTGGCGCGCCTTCTCCTTCCGGAACCACGCAATTTTTTGGTTTTCCTTCTTGCTCACATTATTGGAATTGTCGACATCACATCTCCGCCAGTCAGTCATTCATCGGCGTGCTGTCTGCGCGCTGCACATAAATTATCTCCCACGACATGTCTCGGGATAATTCCTCCCAACCATTAAAATACGCCGCCAGGCACTCCGTGAACTGCCTCACGGTGCTGGCGGTGGTGTGATGCCCACCCGCCGTAGTCATCCGCAGCCCAACCAGCGTCATGGGATTTGAGTCCATGAAGAAAAAGCCGTCCACCAGCGGAAATTTCTCGACCTCCGGTATGTACAGCAGCCGGTGGTTTATACAAGTCTTCTTGTCAATGTGTTCCGCCGACGGCAAAAAATATTGGCTGGTGGGGCCCTCCTGCGAGTACACCTCCGGCGCACAGAGGCGTTACTGACGTCGTGATGGTGGCCTCAGCTCCTTCAGTTTACGTCTTATTGCAGCCATGAAGGCCACATTCAAAAATGCAAACATGACACACCTCCCAAAAAATTGCGTGCATGAAATGATCACCAATCCTCGATGCAAATAAGTTAAACTCAGCCTGCGTCATTAACGTTTCCAACTTGCACAATGTTTTACTTGCGAGGTGGGCAGTCATCGGTGCGTTGAAAGGCGACTCGCCATTGCGCTCTCCTCGTACTCGGACAATCCTCGCAAGATATTCAAGCACCTTATTACCCTCTCACAGTTTGGAAGTTCCAAAACCAAAGTAACTCTCGATTCCCCAAAAGGGCGTCCTATCCACAAAGCTGTGGCAACCGTCGATCCGTGCGTTACAATTCCCTTCATCAAAGATGTAGCGAAAAATCGGTCCCACTTTATCCATGCGACCCCTCAACTCTCGCCAGTGTTCCGCTTGCTGCTGCACGGGTTGATTGCGCTTCATCCAAACGCACATTGCCTTCACGTCGCTCTCATCAGGGCAATTCATTATGATTCGTACGGCTCTCTTTTCACTCGCCCAGTGTATGTAACTTGTTATCTCTAGTGTGGCCACCACAATCATGACCCATTCTCCGGGAGGCAAACAAGGAGGCAGAATATCAAACCTGCCTCCCAATTCGTAGATAATATACCCCTTCCTCCCGCGCCAAGACAGGTCCTTCACAAGTTTGATCATATGTTCTCATCGATGTGTTTTTTCACCGTCTTGATGGTCTTTTCAGACACTTACGCCTTAACTCCACCAACAAAGCTCACAACCATTTGGAGTTTCTCCGCATCGTAGCGCAGCAGCTGGTAGAGGAGGTACGAGCTGGCAGCCATCGAATTCCCAATCCCGGGCGTCCCGATCAAGGCGTGCGGAATTGGCGTAAAGTGCTCCTCAGGAAGACTGCTGAACAATTCGGTCAGATCGCCCTTGACGATCTGCCACACTCGCTCCACCTCACAGTTCACAAAAACGTCCTTAGGAAAATCCTGTATCGTATTCCACGACTACGGTCATCCCTTGTCCGAGGTGAGCACCATCAGCCTGAGGCGTGCTGCACCGGATTGCTGCACACCGTCATTCTTTTCGAGAGTGTTGCCAACTGCCTTGTACGTCCATGAATGCGGTGGTTCACCCTTCCCTCACATCCATTCCCGTCCCCTCACCGTCAGGAACCCCCACGACATGATGCCACCTCGCATTGTGCACAGACTCGCAGTGTCCCTCCAGGTATATCGGTGCACTCGTCGTCATTGGGTTCCTCGCTTCCTCGGCGGCTGCATCCAAAAACCTTTTATTGGTTTTATAAACACTTGCCGTTACCTCCGCAGCAGCCACTAACCACCTCAGTAAATTGTCCATGCAATGCTCTTAAAGCTTGTTTACATCCTCTTCCATGTCCATTTCATCCCTTACAGTCCTCTCCATCATCGCATAACGATCGGATGCCTGCATTTCGCCCAATACTCCTGCATCGCAAATATACTTCTCGGGATCCTTAAAAACCCCTCCCGCAAGACATTCCGATTGGCGTCCACAAAGCCTCTGCCATCAAATCTCCTATTAAGAAGCTCATTCAGCTTTCTGTCCATGACACGAACTTTTCTTTCAAACAGTACATCTTCAATCTTAGTTAAAAGGGTGGATTTTTTTTCGCTGCTCCGAGTATCCGTCTGGCATTTCAAGAGCCGAATCAAGTTTTTGCATTGCCCGGAAATTGATCGTATCCTTCCTCTCATAGTCCCTCCATTGAAGAAGAGAGAACACACCCTCGTGAAGAAGTTTGTACACCTGGTATTCCGTCAAATTAAGAATTCCTTCAAGAGGCTGCTGGCCTTTTACGTAAGCATCGAGTCTCCGAATAAACGTCTCCCTCGTCGCATTGCAGTCCTTCATCAACGGTCGCCATGGAGCCAATACAATTCCAAAAAAAAATATTAAGCTTCAAGCTGGTGCTGAGAGTGTCTCCGTCTAGCACTAGATCTTCCACCAGACTGTCAAGATTCCACTGCGGTCACTCTTTACTCCCCACCAAATGTCGAGCTGTAGTGTCGGAGCCAACACAGGTGCCGCTGGCTCCAAAGGACACTCGCGGCTGTTTCGTCCCGCAGTCCCAATGGCGTTGGGCGTGGCACTCGCACGGCTCGGTGGTCGGTGCGCCATGCAGCCACACTGCAACGCCTGTCGGTGAAACAGTCAAGGCACACCGCCCCCGCAGCAACGCAACGTGCAATCGGCCACAACACCGCCACATTATCGCCCTTTTCTATTTTATTTTATTCACGTTGTCGGTCCGTTTGCCCCATCACCGGCAATGAAAACAACTGCACAGCTTCACAAAAGGGAAGGAACAAAGAGAAAAGGAGGTACGATCCCACCGTCCCGCCGCGGGCCAACACTCTCCTCCACCCACCACCATTGCAGCACAGGAGACCGCAGTCACATCGCAGAGTCAGCACCACAATGTGCACCACACCACCGTGCAGTGAACGATGGGCGAGAAGCAGCCATGCATCGCCCCGCTCCATTTTACCACCACTCAAGTGTTGCGTGCCCACACAAAGTAGCAAACAGAATCAGAGTGCACACAAACCCCAATCATCCCCCTCACTCAATGAAGCAAATTATTCGCATGGAGTGACAACATTTGAGGGCACACCAGCAGTAGCAGAAGGCATGGAATTTCCCTACCAACCCTGCGAAGAGACACAACAACTCTGCGGAGTCAAAGTGGCAGCCCCTCGGTGTTGCCCGCAGTTCACATGGCAGGAAGAATTCCACGCACGCATAGTTCCGGACTCCTCGCTGTTTGAGTGCCCAACAGAACATGTGAAAAATACGTGCGCGCAAGATGGAATTAAATACGTGAAAACGTCAGCTTGCTTTCTCCGATGGCGTTGGCGAGCAGTCCCACACAATCCAATCAAAGTGGCACGCCGGACAGAATGGCGTCCGTCAATCAATAAAAAATGCGACACTGAAAAGGAGCAGAGAAAAGATGGCGCATGCGATTGTCAGTGACAACTGTGAGCAAACCCGCCAGCACCAACTGGGGCGCCGAGGAGCACATTTGTGTAGAACTGGCCGTCAGGCAGAGAGGACAAATAAAACAAAAGAGCAAAAACCCTCTCGTTCAATGCCTCCTGACCGCGACACCAGAATCAAAATACCATGGACGATAAGAGCGGCAACGCCTTCTCCAAAACATCTTGTCAAGAAGCCGCAGGACCTCAGGAAGGGAGGAAGGCAGCGGCGGCAGCCACAGCGGGGGAGGCAATAAAACGGCTGACAGGCACCCTCACGTCGACGCGCACACCACATCCGAGTGGGCTGGGAGCACTGATCGAACCGCTCGGAAACACACGCATCAAATCCGCAAAACAAAGCCGCGTTGAATCGACAGGAACTCCCGCCCAAAACAAATTTAAAAAGCAGCGTTTTTCAAGGGGGGATCCGCTTTTCCGACGACGGCACGAACGCCTCGCAGGAATTTCTTGCAAATCTCCCTTCGCAGGTCCGCAAGAAAAACGCAGCGGAATATAAAGAGAGCGCAACGACGCAAAATAAAATAATCCTCCTAACCGACCAGGTGGCAGGCCGCCCTCGCGCAAGTGGACAAAACACAACTTCACTCCGGTCTTGTCGTGGTGGTCGTCTCGCAACTATTTTTTTTTCTTTTCCGCCGCAGTGCACATCTCCTCCCACAAATCATTTGTTCGGGCCATGTTCCTGCGGCCAAACATCGCGCTGCTGGATCCCGCGGCACAGTCCTCGGCACAGAAGTGATGGGAGGAAGAGGGACCGCAGAAGGTGCGAGCAAATCCGAATTCGGTGGCGGTCGCTGCAGTGAAGATTGACGTCCCACGCGGTGTCCCTTTTCTAGGTCCGGTCCTCGCCGTGCCATGCTCTCAGCGTGCGGTGCGCCGGCCGCTCCGAACATCCACACGTGCTTGCGTCTCACCGTCGCTCCCAGCCCCGTTCGTTGGCTGCATCAGGGATGCCGCCATCCGGAGACGAGCATAAGGACGTTGCACCCAACAAAACCTTCAGAGGCACCCGCTGGGCCAACGACAACCGTCACTGCGGGATGTGTGACCCTTCCGTCGCTCACCTCAAATCGCACTTCTACGCCTCCTCGAGCAGCAGCAGCAGCATAAATACACCGGTCCACTAGGGGCCGTCACCAGCCATTGCAGGAAGACCACTGTGCCCCAGTGCCATGAAACCCGAATTGCATTGACGGGCCACTTCGGAAAATCCTGTCGCATCCTCCCCCAATTATGCGGAAACACATCCGTCGTGCATGTGTCCACCGCAGCAAAATGAATCTGGTCCAAATACCCTCCAAATCAAATTCCCCTTTCCTCAAGCCATTCCTTCACTCCATACGCCCTGACCCTCATCCGCACGTGCTCACTCACACAAACCGCCATAGACAGATGGTGGCCGCCCAACGCCCCGGAAAAACATCTCCAGCACGCACGCGCACAATAAATGGCATGCGCAAACGCACGGCACAACGGCGGAGAAGCGCACACCAAAAGGATGCGGCCCTCCACAGCAGTCGCAGCCCACTGTGCGCATCACACCCGCAGGAAAGAATGACTCGCGGTGCGCGCTCCCTCTCTCCTCCTTCCCTTCATGACCACGGAGGAAGCAGCAGCCACCCGCAACCGCCAGCACACGCCACAAAAAAAGCATCCAAATCGACTGCAATGTGCATGTGGTTGTGTGTGCTTGCAGAAACACGAGGCAAAGAAGTAAAAACAGGAGCGGAGCATGTGGAGGGACGCACAAACAAAAATGTACAGCAGAAGCGCATGGCAGAAATAAAGAGAAAAATGCTGCTCAAGCTCATGACATTGCACTGCAGACAACGCAGCGGCAATTCATAAAAAAAATTTATTAAAATTTAAAAAAATTCATCTTCACCTTCCACCCCTCACACTTTGAGAAGAAAAAGAAAAAAAAAAAGAAAATGAAAAAAAGTCGTCCTCTATTACGGCTACACACAAATAATAAAAAAAAAAAAGAAAGAAAATGAAAAGCCACACAAAAAAAGAACCTAACTACCATGTTGCTCCAGAAATTGTCTGTATATATTTTGTCCGGAAATAAAATTGAAAAGATAATTACGTGTCTTTCACCCGTCCAACCCTCCATGTGTCCGCACATCGTTTATATTTCATGGGGTCATCTGCACGTTGCTGCTCCCCTCAGCCCTCTCATTAGCGCGTGAGTGCGGCCCGCAGGGCTCAGCCACTCGTGTGTGTGGGGACTGAGAGAAGCACGCAGACATGACGGGAGTCGCGTCTCTCCATCGGGAGAGTGAGCGCACAAAAAGAAAAAAAATCATCAGGAGGGAGAGAAATGCTGACGGGACTGCCAGCGCGTGAAATGAACACGAAAAGCAAAAAAAAATCCCTAAAAACACGGCGGCAGGGTGTGGCTGTGTGTGTGGCGCTGCGAGTGTCTGCCCGCCCTGGCCGCATAAAAACAAAACAAGAGGGAAAGAAATGTGTGCTCCGCCCCACAGGCCCTCGTCGCACGCCCACACGTCACGGCTCCCTCAGCGCGCCGTTCGTCGCGGCCCCTCCTCATGCGTGCAGCAGGCGAGGCGCACAGGGCCGTCGTCATGAGCGTGTCGGTGGGTGTGTGAGTGGAGCAGTTGGGCGGGAAACACACGGCACCCCTCACAGGAAGAGTGCAGCAAAAAACAATAAAAAAAGGGAAGAGTAGAAAAGAAAAGACGTCCATAGTGGTTGCCCCCAAAAGCAAAAAAGAAGGAAAGAGTGGAGCAAAAAAAAAAAAAAAACATAAAAATTTTTTTGAAAAGCAAACAAAAATAATTAAAAACAAACATAAAAAAACATAAAAAATTATACTCCAAACAGAAAAGAAAAAAAATTAAAAGCCGAAAAAAAAAACGCTCATGGTGGTTCTCCTAAAGCAGCAACGGAAAAATGGAAAACATCAAAAGAAAAAAAAAACTATTCTCTGCTTAGTAAAATATATTCATTACCGGATGTGCGTCGGTGTGGGGTTGGGGCGCAAGTGTTCCACACTGAGGCCGCACACTCCTCATGCAGTCGCAAATCCCCACAGTCCCAGCAGAAGCAGCAGCGGCAGCAGTCCCCTCCCGTACGCGGAACCAGCATCACCATTTGCCCCACCATCACCCGTTTCTCGTGCCGTCCCTTCATTCCCAGCAGAAGTAAATCTTCCCGCTGGCGCATGTTGGGTATTGGCGGTTCTCCCCGCCGGTGCTGCTGGTACTTCCAGTGGGCCAGGCACCGCAGATCCAGCAGATGCGATGGTTTGAGGAACATCTCCCGCTTGCGATTCCGGGCCTCTTGCCAAAACGGGGATCCTTTCCTTGATTGCGGTCATCTCAGTGGGATTCAGTGGGCGGTTGTACAGAAAGACGTTCGTCACCGTCAAACGAGGTTCTTTGCCGATCTCCTTCGTAATGGGCTTCTCCGGACTGGCCTCCTCCTCCTCATCACCATCATCAATGTCGCACGTGCCAAAGCAAAACCTCAGGACATCAGGTGGCCTCTCATCTGTTGACAGCGCTTCTTCCTCCCCCAGCGACTTACCATCAATGTACACAGAGGCCTTGTTGCCTTGCAGCATGAGTGCCACTTGGTGTTCTTTCTTCGGCTCCCAAGGCCTGCTTTCCGTTGTTGGTTTTTTATCGTCTTTGAAAATTGTCTCCCACTTGTTATCCGCGGTGTACGACAGTCTCATGATATACGGGGGCCAAGTGTCAACCAAAACCGCGGTCAGGAGAGGAGTGTTCTCACTCGGAGCCTCTTCGATGGTTACCGACGCCACAAGTGTGAAGTTGTGGCTCAAGGATATATGACGCACATTATCACCCCGAGTGTTCACACGCCACATTACCCTGGAGTCAGGCTCCGTCAACTGAACCCCATCCTTGACCTTCTTTGCGTTCCTCACCGTTGCATTCAGGCAAAGGTACTCGTCGATCCACCTCCCATCACCGGCCGCATCGGACAAAACTGCCACCAGACCCGCCGTGGGTATAGAAAAGCTGGAAAAGAAAACGTCCTTTTGCGACCAAGTGCTGAGGACGGACCCAATTTCCTTCAGTTCCTCCGTCATGCGAGAGAGTGAAATGGCACTGTGTTCACCACTGCCCCTCCGTTGTAAAAGATGCAACTTGCCATCCGAGTACAGCAGGGTGCTGGCGAGCTCCCACCTCACAGCAGCCTCCTCCATGGCAACAGGTCCAACACAAAACGAGCGGTTGTTATCCGTGACCCAAAGATAGAGCGGATTGGCCTTATTTTCCCCCGAGGCGTGCCCTCTCTGAGTGTACAGCATGACCTTCCTTCCCCCAATATTCGCGGTGATGAGGGCATCCACACGCAAGATCGGATCCCAAAAGACTGATCGTGGCTTGGCCCACACGCCCAAGAGTTTCCCGATGGCCTCCGTCCACGTTGTCCCCATGTCACGCGACTCGTACACCCTCTGGCCATCCTCGCAGTCAACAATCATGAGAAGTGTTCCCTCCCATTCGGTGACGCGGGGGTTATAGCACTTGGGAGGAGACATACCCTCTGAGAGCGACCAGTTTTCGCCACCATTCTTCGAATAGACAATCGTGTAAAAAGCTTCATTTGGGTTTTCCTTCATCGCCACCAGAGAAAACACGAGAGTGCCATCCTCCATCAGAACACCTGAGCCACCAGAAGGAAAAAAGGTATTCAATTTACTTTTGTGCTTCAATGAATATTCCGAATCGAACAGCGGTCTTGGGTCACCCCATTTAATCCGTCCACCCTGCTCGCCGCGCGTGGACGGCGTGACATCACCCACAACAAGTGTCAGCTCCAAGTCGACACGACCCCACTCCTCATTTTCATAGAAAACGTCAGAGCTTCCGACAAGAAGAAACACCTTATTGCCCTTCGCGATTGTTGTGGGGTGGAACACAACACCCACACGATCATTTACCTCCGCTTTACCAAGCACGGTGTGTGCCCTCCATGTACCTTCATTAACCTTTTCAACAAGAGTGGGCCAATCCCACACAGAGTCGAAGTACTCCGCAACCACATCAGAAGAAAACAACTTAATTCTTTGACCAACTTGATATTCGGCATTCATGTGACCTTCGGCGAAAGCAGCAATTACTCCACCAGCACTGACGAGAGAGGGTGAAACAAATGAATCCCTCGGCGTACCTGGAACAATCCCATCCTTCGGCAGCACCGGCGTCTTCTGTGGCACAAATAGATCGACCCTCTGCAAATTCTGAATATTTATTAAATCATTCTTGCCATCTTCCTCGTTTGCAGACGTAGCTCCACAGGTGGCGCAGCACATCATCATAACGAGGAGCAGCACAGCGGAAGCAAACACATGCCGGGACATGTTAGGCCTCTGCGGCTCACTCTCTCTTCCTTCCCTCCTCCTTCCGCTGGATCCGGTCACGCGGCGACGGTTGTGTGTGCGGGGTGCCTTCACAGCAGCAACACGTGAGAGCATATAAATATGTGTGTGTGGGCGGTGTGTGTGTGCTGTTTTTGATCCTTTCAGAGCCCTCGAATTTCACAGTAGCAATTCGCGCTTGTTATTAACTTACTTCATCGTGGGGAGCAACAGGCAACAGCGGCAGAAAGACAACACAACAGCAGTACACACCTGAACCACTCACAGCGAACCACAACATCACCATCCCCGCAGCCATTATTCTACAGCACCCCTCAACAGCATACAAAAATTAGGGGAAAAAGTGGGCAGCCTCCCAATGGGGGGACCGCAGGCCACGGTCCTGCAAACAAGGCAAGCGACAGGGAGCCACATGTGCAGTGAGCGATACGAGAGTTGCACTGCAACGGCACGGCGGCGTGACAACCCGTTGGGAGCATCGATGCAGACCAGCACATCACGTGCGGGAAGAGTTGCTTCTCCCGCTGAGCAGAGAGGAAAAAAGGCCTCAGCGCCCCAATGATGAGAGGTCGCCCGCACCTCCTCGCAGCACCAGCAAGCTCTGTGGGCACAAAGATGCAGACGACGCTCTGCTGCACGCATGACGGCCGTTGAATCCTTCACAATAGAAATCGCATCCTGTGGCACCACATGCCGCAGCGGATGCGCACAGCATCCGTCTCCCTCCCTCCTTTCACTCTCCCTGAGAACTCATCGGTGGCCGTGGCACACCCACCTGCATGTCAGAAAGCACTTGTTTTTCCTCTTCCCTCGCACATCGCACAGCAGCACCGCCAACCTCATTTCATCTCCCTTTATTCTACGTATCCTCTTCCGTCAACTCTTCCGCTACCTCAATCCGCCCACCTCCGTTCATGTCGTCTCCCCTTCGGGTGCTCGCACCACACTCACGGTCTTTTTGATTGTTCTCTTCTTGCCGCATTGCGTTCCCAACAGCACCATTGGAGATAATTCCTCGCATGAATGAAGTTTGTTGTCGCAAAGCGTTGTCGCCCTCCTAATCAAAGGGAAACAACAACGGATAAACGCCCGCAAAAAAACGCATCGCAGTCTTTCCCTAAGAATGCGTGCACCCCAACTCATTCCATCCGTTTCTCCTCGCCAGTCATCCATGCCCACAGCTCCGCGAAAGCACGTTTTCACCCGTGATCCCGGAAAGAAATGCCGTTTCACTCACCACCATCACATCCACACTGGTGCAGAGTTGCCGCTCGCACGCACCCTCTTCCACAGAAAAAAAGCCAATCCACAAACGATAAAATAAAAAAGCAGCGCGATGCGTTGACAAATTCCTTCCGTTCCGTCTGTTTCGTGATGAAGCCCCGCCCCCTTGATTATGTATTTCTGTCTCCTCTTCTTGTCACCCACACAAATAAAATGCTCAAACAAAGTCCTGAAAACCCTTTTATATTTCACCGACACCTGCTCTGCGCCCTTGTGTCGCGTCAATAAAAGACCGTCATTCACAAATGCACCCCGATGTTCAAAACGAATACCCGCACCCCCGATAATCCTTTAACAGAGTATTAAGAGCAAGCTCAGAAGCACGCACCACCAATACAGTCATAAAGCCAGTAATGAAAAGTCCATTCCAGCATGGACCTTTTTTTTTTTTTAATCTTCATCGCAATTGGCCATATACGAATTGAACTTGTCCAAACAAAACATTCCTCTGTGACAAATCCATTCTCGTCATGAATCCTTCATGAAACCCCGCCGCACTGGTTAAACTTTCATCACTCAATCGGCCACGGCAAGCAAGAACAGAAACAGCCACATAAGGACAATCATCTGGTGAAGCATGCCTTTGGCATTGTAGACGGATAATCGCACAGAAAAACTACCCATCCACAAGGAAACAGCATACACTGCGGCTCCTGCACTCTCTAATAAACACCTCATGAAATGAAAATTTGTGTCGCAATTTCAGAGCACTGAAGGACTCCAAAAGAAAAAAAAAATGAATTGAAGGCAACAGTCGAGCACAAGTTCTACTGATTCTTTCTCCGCAGGGAGAAAGGGCACCAAGCACACTGCGCTCGACATTCACTCACAATAACACACCAATAAATAAACCAAGGGCAGTGTAGAAATGGCTTTATTCCATTCAGCAGCCCCAGCGGATGATAAAATACAAAAGGGGCCCAACGTAACGATGGTTCCTATCATGGCACCAAACAAAGTCGTCAATCCATTTCAGGATGGGAATTAAGGAATTAGCTGCAAGTGCAGAAACCGTCTTCTCCATCCAGCACAGGACGCTGAGAAACTAGCCAACAGGCCCAGAAAAAACAACATGCAGCAATTCGCTCCCAATATTCCGGTAATCCCTTCTCACACCGGGTTATCGTCGCGGCCGACAAGTCCAGTTTGCGCGGTCCTCCTTTGTGAATTCACAAGTGTCATCATGATGAACAGCCCACAAACATACCAAGGCAATCCATACGTGATTTCCTCAAACACCATTGCAAAACCTTCCAACACTGTCTGCTCCGTGATGCAGATCGTTTCTGGAAGTAAAACCATTCGTGGTAAAGAAGCGCATCCCTCGTCAAAGGCACATCGCCCATCACCCGCGATGCTTGCACCTCCAACGCCCTCCGCTCAGCCGCCGAGAAGGAGACATGATCACGAGCAACAGCAGCAGTGGCTCGCACGTCACACACACAGAATCCTAATCAACCAAGCAAGCGATATTGAGGTTCGATCCGCTGATGCCTCCGAAAAGCAATGGAAATATTGTTGGGCAGCAGATTTCTCGGACTAAACGCCATCCGCACTTCAGCACATTTCGCGCCAAACATTCGCAAAAAACGCGTTCCGCGTGCGCGTAGC
>NW_001849274.1:26212-27654 GCF_000209065.1 Trypanosoma cruzi | reverse complement strand
GTTCCCTCGCTTGCCCTCGCATGTCTCATTTCCGTGGGGCGGGCCTGTGGAATATGCGGGGGGCAGCCGGGCCCATCGAGGCGATTCCCATTTTTGAGCGTCATGACCCGCCGTACGCTCCCGAGCACACGTTTTCGCATACCACGCGCCCGCTTTACTTTGATGACAGTTGCGGGACTCCAACTTCCCCAGTGTGTCCCGCAGTTTCTTGCCCTCCTGCTTTCGCGCTTCGTTTATAATTCATTCCTGGCAATTATTCCTTTCGGGTGGTCGCCTGTTGCAATGATGAGGCGCAATGGCAATCATGATGAGCACCGCCAGCGACACAATTCAGACACATCAGTGGCATGTAGGCTTGGCGCAACATGGGACCCGGCGCTTCGCTCGCCCAATGAAAAGCTGCGGCCCCGTTGCTCTGAAAAGCGCGTGGCACAAGTCGGTATCCCCACGCGGCAATCAAACGGTTCAGGAACAGCGCGTCATCAGAGGCACGCTCGGCAGACCCCACTGCAGAGCCAGTGGGTAAATTTAGAGCAGATTGGCACGACTGCGGCTTGCCATAGCGGACGGCAGGAATCATCTCGCGGTATTGTACGGGGTAAACGTCTACAATTCGCTGTGGCAGCCAGGCGCAGAACAGATCGTCAATGGCGAAAAAAGATGTTCGCCACGTTTCTGTCTCAGCCACATTCTCTAAGAATAATCGGCGGCGTTGAGTTTCTTGTGTCAAAGAGTAGAGGA
This sequence comes from Trypanosoma cruzi, assembly GCF_000209065.1. Lineage (NCBI taxonomy): Eukaryota > Euglenozoa > Kinetoplastea > Trypanosomatida > Trypanosomatidae > Trypanosoma > Trypanosoma cruzi. The sequence continues at coordinate 26,913 of NW_001849274.1, read as the reverse complement.
TAAAAAAGAAAAAAAAACGCAATATTAGGCAACGCCGCATTTCCCAATGCTCCATGATATGTCAGTTCAAATTTCTCAGAGACGTAAACCCTGTGTGGAAATGACGCCTCATCTCCAACCCGCTCTCATGAGTAAGTGAGATATGTTTGTGTGTGGGGAGAGGAATATAGTATTCGTCGGTGCCTTTGATTTTCATTCTCCTCGCCTCTTCTTTTCCGTCAAATGAGTGCCGCGCCCGGCAACTCTGAAGAAGCGCCGCCAGAGCCAAAGATAAATGACCCGACGCGCGTCAAAATATTGCCGAGTGGAGAAAGCGTCGGGAAGAGGACAACACTTGAAATAAAACTGGGAATTTGCTTCAGAAATTCAAAAAACAACACCTCCTGCACCATATTGCATACCTCCATAAACGTTTTTCTGGAGACGTCGCGAAAACGCACAGTAGGCAGCCTTATTGTGGCACGGTGCAGGGATGGAATGAACGTCCCAATTGGCGAACCACGAAAAAGAACATCTTCAGGAGGCCGCACCCTCCTGTCATAAGTTAGAATGACGCAGATCTCACATATGACCACAGAATTGATTTCAATGCGTCGGTTCCTTGAAAATGGAGAAATGAATGGCACGGCGATTGCTGGACTTGCGTCACCACCCTTACTTCCTTTCTTCTTCATTGCCTTCCATGAATTGTCTTGGCAGTG
>NW_001849274.1:4897-26112 GCF_000209065.1 Trypanosoma cruzi | reverse complement strand
ATGTCGACAAAATGCCATCACCTCATCATCCAAAGCGGTCGAGGTGGTGTGAGTCACCGCAAACACGTACTCCTGTCCCCCTCCAGACAGCTGCAGCAAATCATTACTTGCCAGCGACAAAATAGAAGGAGACGACACCCCCATGGGGCCAACCTCACGGTAGGTGTAAGACGCAAAATTCACGAGTGTCAGGTGCGGCGTGTTGCAGGGCCCACTTACCACCAGCATGGCGGGATCACCAAAGCCCTTTTTATGTATTTGAACCATGTGTTGCGTCCGCCCGCACTGCACAAAACCGCTCCAATCTGTTTTTGAAGAAAATACCGCCTCGACCGGGGCCGAGTAAGAAGACGCCTCGCCATTTTCCTCCCAAGGAAATGTAAACAGGTCCACATACCCGTAGCACGAAATAAATGTGTAGGGAAACACACCCGCAGCCGGCAAAACTACACGATTAACCCATTGCACCTCGCTCCTGAGTGTATCCTTGGAACCAATGGTGTGCTGCACAAACAGGCTACGGGTGGAATCCATGTTGACAATAAACAGCGCCGGAAACAACTCCATCGTCTTCTCTGTCGCGTCAGCCTTTGCACGAAGGAGGAAACAGTGAGAACCACACGGTGCCTCTCTCTTTTCGAAGACATTGCAGAGGAGCATTTGTTCTTCCAGACCCTCATTCACCTCAAACGTCGATGATGTTACTTCCACTACACGCAATACAAGTGATGCATGGAGCGGGAGATAGGCAAAGTTTTTCCCATAAGAACATGAAAGAACCCCTCCACCCAGTGTGCCAATGGAATCCCCTGCCTCAGATACAAATTCAACATCCATCCGCGAATTATTTTCTATTCCAAATATATACCGTGGCACCACACTGTAGACCGGAGCAACGCCATCCAATGCATTCAGTTGTCTGCTTTCGATGTTTAACTCAAAAAAGTAACGTCGAGGAAACTCCTCGTGTTTCATCACAATACACTCTCCCTCCGCGGGGTCAATCGCGTTTAAATCAACTCGTTCATTGGCAACGTATCGCTTGTCATAGACGATGCATTCAAAAAGATAAGCCACGGGAGTACCAAACGGATCGTGCCGGAGTCTCACAAACGTATTGTCGGGATCCACAATTGCCTCTTCAACAAAATCGTCACGGATGTACAGAAGCACTCTTATAGGGAATCGCGTGCCGTTATGAATGCCTGGTCGAGCTGGAGCAAAAAGCATGGTAAGCAGACAGCCCTTTAAATGATACGTTACATCAACATACGCCGAAGATTCTGCAAACGAAAACTCCTTGAGACGCCCAATGGAGTCTTCGCCACGTGAAAGTGCCACTTCAAGAAGTTTACGCGGTGATTCCTCCCAGAGCAGCTCATCACGTGACTCATTATTGTCTTCAATCGACGCCAGACGTGTGACGACGTCTGTGGAGTCAAGGCAACTAAGAGGAATGCAAGAGAGCTCCCCTGGGCGGATCATGGCAACCTCACTCCCCTGACGCATTGAACGAAACGATATATTATAGGATAAGTAATTCTTGACGTGAAAAACTGTTCGAAACGTCACATTTTGTGCGAGGGTACCGGGTTGCAAACTTGTGAGAATATGAATGCGTTCGCCATTTTCAAGAACAGCCACCTTTTCAGCATGAAGAAGAACGGCATGTTTATTGTCGGAAAATGATATCCCGCCCTTTTCGAAATGATCCACGCGTTTTCCATCAATCAGCTGAAGACAATCCGGGAAAGACAATGTTCTCTTTTCAAGGGTGAGACCCTCGCCAAAAACAAATTGTTCCGTCGCATCCTGCAACGTCACTTCCACACCCAGGTAGTTCTCCAGCCTCATTGCATACGGCACCGTCTCAGCGTCGCCATAGCCCTGCATAAATGTCAAGAGGGACAAAACGCACTTGATTTGCTCGCTGGAGAGAGAAAGCTCACATGGGGAGACAGACACGTCACATGACGCACCAGAAAAATCCTCCGTGCGAGCAACCACCAGCACAGAGAGCAGATTCCGTAAAAGTGAAACATGCGATTGCGAAGAAAATTCCCAGAGAGAAAGCTGCTGTATCCCTGATCGAGCCTCCAGGAAAGCCTCCCCTGTTGTTTCCCGCCTTGACACAACAGAAGTACTATCAAGGATAAGGCTTATCAATGGCGCCCCACCACTCGGTGGACACAATTCAACAGGAATGATGGACACTGTCACAAGTGCCTTCCACCTGGCAACTGAAAAGCCGCGTGTTTTCACAGGCGATGGGTACTCTCGCACTGAAGCCTCGGAAAAGGGTACTTCGGCGTTCCACACTCCTCTCAGGCAACGCATTGTGCTAAACAACAAAACGGGTATACTCACACTCCCTACTCGCAAGGATGAACTCAGTGTTGCGTAGTCATCCCTGTGCCTCAGCGTCCAATCCAAGTCCAAATCCATACGAGAAACCAGGCCGTGTAGGGCCCCCTTTTCTATAAATTCAAGCCGTCCTCGTTGCAAGCGCAGATGAGAGACGGTTTTCTTGAAGCATGTAAAAAAACGCAGATCCACCGTTGAGAGATTCAGGATGAGTTTGCACTCATCGCGCAGTGTTAAGCATAAAGCACCGCGATGAAAAGAGAATAAAAATTTTTGCACCGTTTTCTTCTCCACCTCCGCCTGAGCGCCGGTCGCATTTGACTCGCCGCCGAAATCCTCTCCAATGCAGTTGTCGCACACAAACGAGGCACATTCGTCCTCAACAGTGATGTCATGCTGAAAAAAAAAAAAAAAAAGTGGCATCGGCGAAAGCACACATGGGTCCCACTGCAGACCACCATGTGTATTCCCGAGGTGCAGGGAAGAAAGGTGCAGTCTTCCACCAAAACCATTTCGCCTGGAGAGTCAAAAAACCACGGAACAGTCCGGTCCAAATTATAATGCCCACCTCGTAGCAAAGTGCAGTTCACCACATTCCGCCTTTGAATTGAATTCATCATGTGCCGAAGTTCCATCCATAACCCCAACAATTCTTTCACGACATCCGCTTCAGAAACCCCTTTGAGATGCACGTTCCAATTCTTCACCACTGCGTGAGTGTACTTCTCACAGGCCACAACTGATGTGTCGCTATCCATGTCGCAATCACTAAATACTCCACTTAATTCCTCGGGAAGGGGAGCAGATTGCTGGGCATATTTCACCCCCTCAACCTCCAGCCGGATCATATCGCCCACATTCAATTTAATCGAAGGAGCAGTGCATTCAGCAGGTGAGCGTTTTACCGCTTGTACAGTGTCATCCCAAAAGTCCTCTACAGCAATGGGTAGCGTGGCTGTGAAGGAAGAAACAGTTGTGCAGAGACCAACGGACATAAATCGGTGGTGAAACACTTCCAGCTCAAGATGGGGCATACTTATATTCGCTAAAAGCTTTTCACAAACGTTGATCAACGTCAATGGTGAACTTCTTCCCGTAGCTCAGGAAGAAGTTCACCAAAACTCACAAGTGGCGCACCCGCACCACCATTTATTGAGGGCATATTCACTCGGCACATTAAAGCTTCATCTCCGCCAAGCTTAAGTGCACAAGAAGAAGCGTACATGACGAAGGCCAAATTGCTAAAACCACTAAAAAACAGTCGGTATGCTTCTGTAGGCACAACCTTGTTCACAAAAAAAGTGGCGTAATCTTTTATCAAAGTCCCCAACAAATCCAATTCCAAAAAAATGAGTCGTTGCATACAGACCTCCGCAAGACACACTGAGACCTGCAAAGAGGACGCAAGATACGGTCGTGCGGTTGTTGGAATTGAACTTAACTGGCGGCAGTAAAAGCACTTTATTGGGGCAAATGTCAGAGCATCCAAGAACCGAAGCGTTTCAGCGGAGCAGTACGTCGCATCGCCATATACATGGAATTGCATAGCATCAATATGCAATAAATTTCGTGTGGAAGACGCCTTCCATACTGATTCCAGCACCCCTATCGACACATTCACACGTGAAGCGTCACTTGTTGAACTTCTTTTTGAGTATAAAATGCCGCTAGGACACGTCACCGTCAATACACCTCCTTCCACATAATCTGTTGAAAACTCAAACGATGATATGTTCGCATGCACAGAAGAAAACCCATACGTTTGTGCCCCTCTCCACATATCCATAGTTCCCAGCTGCATACGGAGATTTAAGGGTTCAAAAGTAATAACGACACCCAAAATATATGCCCGCTGTAGTTTTAACGCGGGATTAAACTCCTCTTTTAATTCAGCCTCACAACACACCTCTGCGAAAGACTTTTTTATCTGTGTGTTACCCGTTGTTGACTGCACTCTTGATACAAAGCCTGGCATGTTACTAACCCGTAGTAGGGCATCGTTCCACTCAGTTCGAACGTGGTACAAATACTCCCATAGCGCATTCGGTACATTTAACGTCACCGCAGACACCAAGATATCCTCCTCTTCAGTCATTTCCACCTTCATGGGTGATAGCACGTCCGTTTCCTCGCCAAAACGCACAGACAATTCCTTCATCAAAAGACCCACACGTGAGTCACCGGATGTTCGCTCTATATGCGTCAGGGATAGTTGCTTCAAATGCAACCGCAAATCATCCACATGAAAATCTATCAATGGGAAAACAAAACTTGTGGTTTTTTCACATCGATTACTCAAGTTTGTCTCCGGTGAATTGCAATTTGTTTCTGGAATCGCCCGCAGAACGTGTGGCATAGCGACCATGATGGGTTGAACCAATTGCAGCATCCAATTAGGTGTGGTGATAAAACGCAACGCTTCTAACGTCGTCCTAACAAAAGTCATGTCATTGCTTTCGGTTTGCTGAAAGGAAAAAAAAGGTTCCCCGGAATCCAGCGCCCGTAGCAGCTGAGACTTTCCCCCCGCAACCAACGTGACATTCCCAACCGAAAAATTGGACTCCCCGTGGCGCTTCACAAACGCGACATCACGCAGCCACACCGTTGTTTCAGCAGGCAACCGCACGCACGTAATTTTCACGTCCACGTGAAGAGACGAGACAATAACAAATTCACGAGCATCTGAAGGCTGCGTCGGCGGCGGTGTCACACCCGCCCCTGTGCTGCCAGCAAGTACCGTCGTGGAGTATCTCTCTTGAACCTTGCGCCTCAAAAATAACGCCACATCACGATGGCGAATATCACCCTCAATATCGGCCATTTGCTCCCTCTTTTCCGCAATGTCCCGTGTGCGATGGCAGTAATCCAAGAGCGCAAGATAAGATGTGCGGGCTTCGGCGTAAAAGTGAAGGTGTGACGGATTAAAGTTGTAACGCCTCCTCCTGTCCCGTATAAAAGCGAAGACACAACTTTTGGCGTAGGACCAACGTGAACTCAATGAACGCAGCTTATAAAACGGACGGCAATACTCAGGAACCTCTTTCATGATCCCATGGCTCACGGCGCACCTTGTGAGAGACCGCAATGCATCCTCATCAAAAAACAACGAGGATACGCCGTCAAAAACAATAGCAACGTTCTTGCGACAGAGAATACCCGCAGAACTGTACATGGAGGTAATGCGCATACTGAAATGATCAATTTCCACAAGCTTTTGCGTTTGCTCCTTAGCAGCATTTGCACACACGGCAACCCCACTGAAGGTGATAACGATAACCTTCATAAGCTCAGCACCGGCCTCTAATGTAGGCTCAATTTTCACCATGATCCCGCTCACCGTAATCTCAAAGCCCACGTCAGAGTGTGAATCGCACGGCCACACAACACAGGGGTTCTTCAACTGCACGTGGATGGGTCGATTCATGACCCACGACACAGAACGACTGGCGGCATTGACAAGAAACGAAAAAAAAACTTTTCCATTCTGTGGAAGGGATGCCAAATCCTCTTGATAATCGCAAGACGCAAATGAAGTGTTACTGACACTCTGACACGACATGTAATCATCATCCTCCAAGCCGCGGAATCGTGCAAAGTTCATCCCTCTTCTTCTAAATTGAAGGCCTCCTCAAAACAAATGCAACAGGCACATCTGCAGCACAATATCTTTCGCTATCCCGCGTTCCACCTTGCTTCCCACGAGTGCCACGGCAATGGTGCCTGCGTTACATCTGGGATGACTCAAAAATATCAGACACCATGCTGTGGAGAGTGGATGCCTGACGAACCTGCCCGCGCTAGCGCCTAACACAAAACGACGTCAAGTAGAAAAAACTACCCGCAACACAAACTACCCGTGTGTGGCCGTAACAAAACAAACACTGAGAAATGTGCGGAGCAACGCAAAAAGAAAAAGGAGAAAAGAGAATAATCTTCTGGGCCGCTGGACGGATCCTGAAATTATCCAAAGAAACCAAACACGACAGGAAGGAAAAGGAAGGTAAAGCAAGGGCAGTTAATTGCCTCAATGTTGTTTTCTGATTATATATATATATATTCTTTTGACCGCTCACCTAACCTTTCGTACTCAGTTAGGATCTGAAATATTTATTACCTACGAAGTGGCAGACTTTGCGGTCCTCCAACCAAAAGACCCCGATGCGAGGTAGGAAACAAAAAGGGGAAGGGTAGAATGGAAAAATAGAAAAATATCTGGTCCCTATCGGTTCCATGCCCCAACAAATTCGTGTTCTCCCCAAGAATTCATAAGATAGGAAAAGTATCATAAAGGAGTGCATTCGTTTATCAGGATACATATATATATATTAATTAATTTCGCCAGCTCTCACGCGATCATTCTCTTCACAAGTTAATAGAAAAAAAAAAAGAAATGATACAATAGCCCACAAGAATACATCGATATACAATCAAAGTAATACGTCATTCCGCATAATTCCTCGTTCATTCTCTTGTTGTTCGCTCTACACAAATTCAGAAGTATAAAGAGCGACAGGCATGCCCTCCCACACAGTCATCGTGGAACAGGAGAGAGAGTCACTGCAAGCACTCGCAGAAAAATAGAAACAAACCAACAATCAATGACGCTGTCGGTGCGGAGTCCGATGGGGGGCTGCGCAGCTGCACAGCCGTGGCTCCCACGCCCTCCCTCATGTCAGCCAGCAACGCACACTCACAACCTCCAGGAGGTGACGCGTCACAGAAGGGCTTCATCAATTGTTTTCCCTAACGCTTTTCTGAATGCATCCTATGATCCGCACACCAACCACCATCGTCAAGCACGTACTCATTACAGAGTACAGATATGAAATAGAGAGAGCACCAGCCCCCATACTCGGTGCGGCAGCGGCGGGCGTAAAACACACGCACACACCCGTTACGCATCCGCCCCGGGCTGGCGTGATAGTTCGATAATGCGTTTTCGTCGATAATCGATAAAATAAAATAAAAACACCAAATGAATCACCCAATCAATCTATGAATAATGGAAAGAGAAGATGCCTAGCAGAAGCATCCACGTTATGCCGCATCTGTGAGGGGCCTTGTGCCTTCTCGCCGCGTAACGGCACTGTTGGGGGCGGAGCCTTTCCATCCCAAAAAAAAGAAACTGCGCTAAATTTTTCGTCAAGCGGAGGATCTCCACCTGTCCAGAGGAGCATAATTAATGCTGCAGTTCGCATCGGGTGCACGGTCGAACAAGCTCAGAGTGTCTGAGCGGGTGTCACCGGCCATGGGCTGCAGCTGTGCGGGTGGTCGGTACGACGACGCAACGGTGGTGCCTGAGGCGTACGACACTGACGTCATGTCGTGAGGCTTCTGCGCGTCCTCGTCGCTCTCCTCGTCATCGCGCAGCAGCGTCTCCAGCCCTCCACGCCGCGGCTCGCGCAGCTCCTGCCAGTGGCGGTCCTCCGCGTACCACACAACGACGCTGTACACAGTGACCGCAAGCAGCACAGCGGTCAGCAGCAGCACGATCGCCACGTACGCTCTCGCACCGCCGTCGCTCGGCGCAAGATGGTTGGCCGCGCTGATCAGGCACAGCGCCGCAAGGAGCACAAAGCTCGCAGTCTGCATCACCGTCACGAAGGCCGAGCGCATCATGTTCGTGAAGGCAACAACGCCCGCACCCGCAAGCAGCACAGCCGCCATGCAGAAGTACTGGACGTGGCAGCCTCCCACGGGCGAGTGCACAGCCGCAATCAGGCCCACCACACACAGCACCGACAGCTGGAACACGCACCAGTACACGTAACTGCCCCTCATGTTCGTCAGCATGCCGCCGTACATCCGCTGCTGCACTTCGGGGCACCAATACCCGACGGGGTACAGCAGGCGCTCGTGCAGCGGCTTCCTCGAAAACTGCCAGTACTTCGTGAAGCTCGCGCCCGTGTGGCGAGAAATGAAGTAGCACACGCCAGCAGGGAACGCCACTCCGTACAGCACGCCAACAGCGCCAATCACGCGGTGCTGCACGGGGGCGCCGGGCATCGCCAGTGCAAGCATGGAGCCAAAAAATATGCCGAGGTGCATCGCGTGCGCCACGATGAAAGTCAGGCTCGGGAAGCGCATCGACACCCACGCACTCGCCGCGTCCACGCCGCGCCACCGCTGGAAGGCGGCCGTCACACCGCAGTGCACGCAGCCGAACACAGCAGCGAGCAGCGTGTTGCCCACCACCATCCACAGCGGATCAAGGGCAGCGAACACCGACAGGAAGTACGGCAGCGCAATGGTGCTCGCACGCTCCTGCGCCGAGGCGCATGGCATCCTCGCGAACACGCCGAGCGCCTGCATCTCCAGGATGGAGCCCAGCCCGCCGGTCACCACCACAGCAACAGCCGCCGCACCCGCAACAACGCCGGTGATCGCCGAGAGGGCGCTGGCAGCGGCGGGCAGCGTGTTCGACCTGATCGTGAAGGACCCAAGCAGCACACCCCTGCAGCCGCCAAACACAGCCACAGCATCGCAGCGAATGACTATCGTTTCGTCGGCAGCAATGAAGTAACCGCGGTGCACGGGGACAGCCAGCTCCAGGACGGTGGACGGATTCATCGCGTTGCGCACCCACGTCGCGTTGCTCAGCATCGCTCCCCACGGACCGCCAAACCCGCGCGGCTGCGCAGTCGACACCGGCACGAAGCCCAGGTGCGTGCCGAGCTGCGGGTCGCGTGCCCACCGAAACGGCGGCGGCAGCGCCACCATCAGCAGCGTCGGGACGGCGCTCCCACCGCCGCGGATGTCGTTCTGCGTCAGGCTCCCACCAGCCGCCGTCGTCGTCACGGCGAGCGTCGGGCACGCCACGTCGCTCCACCACAGCGTGCTGCTCACCGACGCCGTCGGGGTCCGCGTGGGCGACAGCGCCACCGTCTCCGTCACCTGCAGGGTCTCCGTCGACCCGTACTGCGTCGGACTGTAGTGCGCCGTGCTCAGACTCGGTTTCGGCGTCCACGTTGGCGTCGGGCTGCGCGTCTCCGTCACCGTCGCCGTGTGGCTCAGCAGCGGCAGGGCAGGCGTGCGGTTGCACCCGTCCACGTGCGGCAGGTACACCGGCAGGCAGTCGCGCCCGTACCCGCCCTCAGCACAGCGGCAGCGGCACGACCCCGACATCGCCCTCGTCGCAGCAGCAAAGCAGCGCACGTCGGCGTCGCACACGCCACACGCCACGGGGCGAAATTCCCCGATTATGCCGGCGGACCTGTAGTCCATCGGACGCAGCGCCTGCCCGTTGAGCGTCAGGCACCCCACGACGAACCTTCGGCCGTCACCTCCGAGCGCAACGGTGCCGTCCATCACGACGGACCCACTGCCGGCGTTCCCGTGGAGCGTCAGCGTGCTCTGCGCAAATTCCGCACTGCGCGGGTACGACGGCACCGACAAAAGCCTGCCGCTGATGCTGTTGCCGCGCACCGACAGCCACGAACCGGACGCAAACGACGCCGACCCCCGCAGCACCAGCAGCGCGCCATCGGTCAGCGCACCGGCGTTGTCGTTCACTACGACGGCGGATGCGTTGGCCGCCACCCCGCTCTCGAACACCAACCCGTGCGCAGCGTAGACCTGGCTCCCAGACACGCGCAGCACAGCACCCCCCGACGCAACCACGCGCGCACTCGCGTACAACGCATAGTCGCCACCGAGCACAGCCGCGTCCAGCGCAACACCGCCACCGACAAGCTCCAGCACGGCGCCGTCCACCACCACAGTCCGCCCACCAGTCATCACGGTCACGAGGGCCACGCCAGACACAACCAGCACGGACCGCACGAGCCGCAGGCCCAACAGCACCAGCACCGGTGCGTACGGCGAGGACTGCGAGCCGGGAAGATACACAAGCGGCGTCGGCCTCGCGGCAACCAGCAGGGAGTCCGTCACCGTCAGCACGGACCCCGCAGGGAACGTGCCGGTCAGCACAAGCGCACCGTTCAGCGCCTCCACATCGCACACCGACAGCTCCACCGGCCCGCTCTCGTCGCTCCCCGCCGCCACCGCACCGCGCAACGCTCCACCGCCCATCACGTACAGCACAGCACCGTTCAGCAGCGACACGTTCTGCACAACGATCCGCACGCCGTCCCGCGCCATCCACGGTACGTGGAGCACCGGACTCACGCCGTCCAGCACAACGTGGCGCAGCGTCACCTCGCTCGCACCGGCAGGTACAACGAACACCGACTGCAACGGCACGCCCTCGCGGACAAACACACTCGACGCAGTGCCCAGGGCAGGCGGCAGTGCGGGAGCTCCCACAGGCACGCACGCCTCGCCGTACCCGCCGCTGCCGCACGCGCACACGCACACACCGTTCTTCATGCCCGCCGTCGCAGTCCCGGGCGCGTAGCAGTACGTGTCCCTGTCGCAGGCGTCGCACCCAACAACGTCGATGCTCCCAGCGTCGCCAAAACCAGCCGCTGCGTACTCCTCCGCCGTCGACAGAACACGTCCACCAGCGTCGTTGCACGCCACCCTCAAATGCGCCCCAGCCGCGAGCGAGAGGCTCATCGACAGCATCCGCGGCAGCAGCGCTCGGTTGCGCACAAAGCTCAGCGTGCTCCCAACAGCGGTCACAGCACCAGCAGCGTAGAGCATCTCCCTCAAGACGCCGTCGTGCACGTTGCCCTTCGCCAGCAGCATCGACCCACCGGCCAGGCTCACCGTCGAATCAAACGCCACCGCGTAGTCCTCCGCCGACGCAAATTCGCTCCGCACAAACGCCACAGCGGAGCCCGACACGCTCACAGCCCCACGCACAGTCACCGCATGCTTGCACAGCAGGAAGTCGCTGTCAACAAACGCCACCACGGAGCCGCCGCTGGCCGCAACGCCGCCCTCCACCGACACGCACAGCCCCAGCGCCGTCTGCACCAACAGCCCGTCCACGTACAGCGCACCGCGCGAAGACAGCGCCACGCCGCCAACCACCAACACGCCAACAGCGTCACGGAACACAGCCGCCACGTGCGTGCGCGCGATGGTCAGCACGCTCCCAGTCAGGTTCACTTTGTGCACCACGAGACAAGCGGACGCGTCGCCAAGGCCGTAGGCGCCGCGGTACACAACACGCTTCTCCGCAATCAGCACCGAGTCCACCACAGTGACGCGCGAGCCCGGCGGAAATTGGTTCGCCACCATCACGCCGCCGCCGGAGCGCGACTCAAGCCCGCTGATCAACACATCGACGCGCTCGCCAGCAGGCGGGTCGGGCAGCCACCCAACAACGTACAGGCTCGCTCTGCCCAAAAACGTGCAGTTCGCCAGCGTCACGTTACGCACGCTCCCTGACATCGACTCCATGTCCACCACGACATCCGCCGCAAAGGTCACACCAACGTAGCACGCCACCGACGTCCCGAAACCGGCGCTCACCCCCACATCCACACGCACGTCCCGCACGCACCAGTCGGCGCCGTCGGTGCTCGGTGGCTCGGGGACAGCAACGGGCAGGCACGCATCGCCGTGGCCGCCCTCCGCGCACGTGCACGCGCAGCCATCACTCGGGGCCGTCGTCGTGTACGCGGGGAAGCACGACGCCAAGAGGGTGCATGGGTCGCTGCAGGTCAGAATGGTGACATTGTACACGGACGGAATAACGTAGTTCGCTTCCTCCTCGCCGTTCACAGTGTTGCACGCAGCCACAATCGCTCCGTTTGTGAGATCGCGGGACTTTTTGAGTATCAGCAGCACTGTCGGCGTGACCGTGCTGGACATGAATCGGTTGCCGGAAACAGACACCATGGAGTCGCGGAGATTCACTTTGGGGTCAAAGAAAGTAAACGCATACAACGGGGATTCACGGCAGAGGTTGCCGCCCAACTGCAGCCAGGAGTGGTAGTAGATGTTGGCGGCAAAAGTTGAATAAAACACAGCCAAGCTTCCCTGCATCTCGTTGCCCTGAAACACAACCGCCGACCAAGACTCCACATGTAATGCTGACAAAATGTGCATGAAGTACTGCACCGGCCTTGTCACAAAGTTGCCTCGGATCACCACGGCAGAGTTGTTCAGTACACTCAGCGACAAGGACTGGTTAGGCCCTTCAAGATGCATCAGCGTACCGTCTCCGCCAGCCATATTAAACGCGTTGCCCATCACCGCAAACACGGAGTGCCACAACACCCTCAGCGCAAATCCGACAACGTGGATGGCGCTTGACGATGCCGTCACGGTCTGAAACACATTGCCACTGAGCACCACCGCGGAGTCGTTGCTGATCCACAGCCTATTCATCGCAACACACGACGGCCTCCTAAGGTCCAAGCCCGACCGAGGGATCAGCCTCGTGACAGTGAAGCGGTTCCCGCTGATCGTGATGTTCGTGTGCGGTGGAAACCCACCCTCCGGGCTGAGCAGCGCGTCACGGAACGTGTTGCCGGTGACGACGATGTTCAGCGACCCCACAGCGGCGTACGCGTTGCCCAACAGCACCAGCACGGTACCGTCCCTCCACGTGCATCCATCGAATGTGACATTCACCACGTCGCCCGTCATCGCCCCAATCAGCACCGTCAGGCTCATGCCGCCCCCGCTGAACGTCACGTTACGGTAGCACAGCCACGACAGCCCGCTGCCCACAGCCTGCGCCACCTCGGGGTGCACCATGTCGCTGATGCACTCACCAACCGGTGGCGGTGGCGGTGTGGGCGACGGTGGTGGCGGTGGCGGTGGCGGCGGGCCAGCAGGCACAGGCGCCGGGACGCACACATCGCCGTGCCCTCCAGCAGCGCACTGGCACTTGCAGTCAATGACCGCCGTCGTCAGCGGAGCGAAGCAGTCGCCCTCCTTCGTGCACTCCCCGCACGCAGCAACCGTCGTCACGTTGGTGATGCCGTTCAGCTCCAGCTCCGCCGCCGTCGTCACCACACGTCCCGCGACCGTCAGGCACCCAGCAACGAACAGGTAGCTGGCCTCTACCAGAGATCGCAGAGGTCCCGACAGCCCCGTCGAGCCCATCTTGCAGCCCGTCAGCGTCACCACGCTGCTGCTGTCAATGCTCACAAAGGCGGAATCCCATACCTTGAAAATCGCTCCCAATCCCACGTCGTTGTCGCGCCAATCCAGCCAGCTTGACTGCTGGACGGTCCACGAGCCTTCTGCAAAGATGGCGTATGAGACGGAACCGCTGTTCCCCACCACGCGCAACACGCTGTGTTCCGACACGCTGAAGTCCTGCTGCTGATACAGGAGGCTTGTCCCGGAGGCCATTCTATTGTTGAGCAGCGCAAAAACAGAGTGGTCACGGACACTGAGGATATTTAATTGGAACAGGTGTGTGTATCCATCGAGGCTGCAGTAACGCGCGTAAAGAGAGCTGCCACCTACCAGCATCAGCGTCCCGGTCGAGTACAAACCAAACCCGCCGCGCCTCGATGCATGCGCCTTGACGTTGCTGACCAACAGCGTCGACGCACTCAGCACGACGTTCCTCAGCATCACTACGCTCAGCGTCTTGCTCACAGTGCCCGGTAAGTCGACCGCGGAAGACTGCACCGCGTCAACCTCCGTGTCGGCGATGTCGCAGTGCTGTGGGAGGGCGAGTGCAAAAATAACGACAGAGGACCGCATCACCGTCTGGCTCACGCGGATCAGGACGCCCGCTGACTCGGCCACCTCAGCACCCCCAACAAACTGCAGCGCGGCACCCTCACGGAATGTGCACCCACTGAGCGTGATGTTGATGGGGAGATGCAGCGGCATACTGTCAAAGGAAAACGCCAGCGCAGCACCCACGCCGCTGAATGTCACACCCACGTAGCAGTGGTGCGTCTTCCACATGTTCAGCGTAAGTTTCGTCAGCGTCTGGTTCACCACGCAGCTTGTGTCGCCGTCGACGGCTCTCTCCGGCAAGGGCGGCAAAACCGTGTCGGGCACCTCGAAGGGAAGACACGACGCGCCATGCCATCCGTCCTTGCAGCTGCACGAGGACGAGCCGCGGTCCACCGACTCCGTCCCGGGCATGTAGCACGCCGCATCATCGTTGCATGTGCCGCACCTAAACACCACCACTGCCTCCGGAAAATAATCGTTGTACGACACCTCCTCATCACCCTGAAGGTTGCACCCAACCACAAACTGCGCGGATGACGTCACGACAATGCTCGATGGGAAAATATTGACAAAGGAAGCCCTCGAGTTCACCTGACGGTTGTGTGCAAGCGCCGCGGTGGTGCCGCTGCCCGACAAATAAATTTTATGCTGGGGACGTGGCACAATTAATAAGTAGGCTGCACTCACGTTGTTGCCCTCTACGCGCCACTGCGCTCCACCCTCGAGAGCCACAGAGCCAGAAAAATACACCAGCGCGGGATCAAAAAATTCCTTCCTGTAAACGAAGGTGCAGTCCGCCACTCGCAGCAGCCCCGCAGTGCTCACGGTGGCCCTCTTCACAAACCAAACGCCTATAACCGCGTTCATCGTGTTGTTCTCAACGTTAAGGTAGCCGCCGTTCTTCATAAAAACAGCATGAACGCAAACGGCTGATTCCGCACCGTTATTCTCCGTTGCCCTCAGCGTATTTCCCTTCACAATGACCCCGCCACCATCAACAACAACAGCATTGATGAAATAGACTGCGTGCCTATTCCCCTCAATGTAGTTGTCAAGTAACAGCAGCGTCGAGTTCGCGCCAAGGAAAAATTCCGGAAAGGCAATGGCGTGAATCGACGTCGTCACAAGCGTACTGCCCGCCACCAGTATCTGGGATCCAGTGCCAAAATCACCCCTAAACTCCAAATCACCAGAATCCAGCATCGAGGATGTCACGTTCACGTGCACGCGCACACCACTCCCCCTGACCGACAGGTCCATGAGGACGCACTGCAGCAGCGTGATGTTGAGTGTCTGCTGCGGTACGTCAAAATGTGACAGGTCCAGCACGATCGCGGCAGTGAAGGTCACGTTGACGAAGCACAGACCACGCACACCGGGATCAGGATCGTACACGGAGCTGATGATACCACCGTGCACGCAGCGGACCTCCGTGTCGTCCGCATCGGAGAGCGGGAGCGGCCCAAGGCCGTCCGGAACCGCAGCTGGCAGACACGTGTCACCGTGACCGCCAGCAGCGCACACGCACTCACAGCCAATGATGCTGCTCGTCCTCGCTGCGAAGCACACGGCGTCCACAGTGCACGCACCGCAGTCCAGCACCCTCACGGGGGCTCCAATATTGAGGTCGACTCCGTAATTCGTCACAGGAGAGCCCCTTGCCTCGTTGCACACGCCGTAGATGATCGGGCGCGTGTCGGATGGTGGTGACCAGTTGCTTGTCATGTGTGCGATGGTTGACGAGTACGAGCCATACGTGAAGTTGTTGTCAAGTATCGACCACACACTCCGATCGTGGAACGCCACGCCGTTCTCGTTGACCACGTACACAACGTAGGCGGTGCGGAACTCGTTGTTGCTGTGCACCAGCCAGCCGCCGCCAGTTACAGTCAGCGTGGCTGCCGTGAGCATGGCGAAGCCGAGACGGAAAGTGCTGGACACAATCTGCAGCACGCTGCCGCCATCCACCGCAAAGTCCTCAAACACACACGCGCCTTCGTAGAAGCCAATGCTCGGCGCACTCCACGAGCTGTTCTGTATGGAGAACACGGAGCCGCCGCTGACACGCAGGTCAGACGCAAAAGCGTACATCACGTGCATCTGCGACACGACAGCACAGTTGTCCATGTAGAAGACGCTGGACAGGTTCACAACAAAGCCGCGCTCCACGACGATAGCAGCGCACGAGCCCCCGCCACACACCAGCGTCGACCGCGTCATAACAAAACGCGTCGACAAAAGACGGACGCCGTCCAGAACAAGCGCGGGGCCGTACCGGGATCCTGCGTAGCCACGGGTCGTCGGCACGTACTGCGATCCACCAACCGTCGCGCGCAGCGTTGAGTTCGCCAGCAGCACACTAGAGTTCGGCGGCATCGCGCCATGCAGCACAATCGTGCCCTCCAGCGACGTCACATTCGTCATGTTGACGAGGGCGTGAGGCATCGGGCGCGCCGTGCTCTCGCTGAGGCCGCCAATCCGCAGCTGCGCGCCGTCCGCAAGCACGCAGTGGCGCAGCGTCACGTTCAGCGCGTCAGCGAACGCGTCCATCGAGCGCAGGTCCACCGCCACAGTGATCGGCCCGCTGAACACCACCGAGTCGAAGCACGCCGTCGCCCGCCCACCGCCAACCGTCACCGACTCCGTCAGCGTCACGCCACTCACGCAGCCCTCCACACCGCCACCACCGCCACCGACCCTCGCAGGCGACACGTCGAACGGCAGGCACGCCTCGCCCACACCGCCGGCACGGCAGCTGCACGCGCAGTCAGAGAACGACGCCGTCAGCGCATCGAAGCACGCCAGCGCAGCCGCACAGCCGTCGCACGGCACCACGCTCACGGAGGGCAAACCGGCCATGCGGTAGTCGCCGCTGCTCCGCAGCACCCGGCCACCAGCACGGTTGCACTGCACCGACACGGCGCCGCTCGTGATCGCCGGCTCGGAGACAAGCGTCGCGCCAGTGGCAGTGCAGCGAGCAATCGACACGGTGCCGCCGCTCAGCGTCACCCCCGACAGCGACGCCACTGACGACGCCTCGCCCACCGCCCACACGTCGTGCAGGTCCAGCCACCCGCCGCCACCGATTGTCCCACCGTCGCAGCGCACCAGCGACGACGCGACAGACCCCTCGACGCCCACGAAGCGCAGCAGAGACTCAAACACCGCGAGGCGCCCGCCAAGCACAATGCCACCGCCGCTGCTCACTACCGACACGTTCGTCACGGAGAACACCGAGTGGCTCCGCAGACTTAGACGCGACGAGGACGCCACACGCATCGCGGACGCGGTCGGACCGCCCGACGCCTCCAGCAACACGCCGTCAAGCACCACCGCGCTCGACAGCAGGTCCACGTCGCCGCCAACGTACACCGCCGACCCGCCCGCGTGCAACGACCTCAGCACAGTGTTGCTCACACGCAGCTGCGTCTGCAACAGCGACGTCGCGTGCAGCACAAGCGGCGACGCCACCGCGTCCGTCAGCCCGTTCAGCTGCGAGTAGCGCATCGGCCCCGGCGTCACAATCGTCGAGTCACGGACCGTCACATTCGTGCGTGCCGGCAGGTTGTGCACAAACACAAGCGAGCAGTAGCCGCCGGACAGCCCGCTCACGCTCACCTCCAGGCTCCGGTCACTCGCCGGCTCGCCGCTGTAGCCCCGCACGTAGATCTGCGCACCGCCGTCGCACACGCAGTTCCTCAATTCGATGCGCAGCGCGCCGGGAAGCATCGTCGAAATGTCGAACACCACAGCCACGCCGTTCGTGATGGACACGCCGTCCATCAGCACCGTGTCCACGGCGCGGCCAACCGTGATGGCTCTGTCCACCGTACCGCCCCGCAGTCGCAACACCACCGCATGCACCGCGGGCATCCACGCCGCCACCGCAACCAGCGCCAACACAACGACCAGCGCCGCACGCACAGCCGCAATGGCCCTGCACCGCACACGGTGCCGGCTGCGCGGACACGCACCCACAAAAGACCACATCCACAGACACAAACACATATCAACAGGGCTTTCGTGGTGTGTCGCACTCGTCCCGTCGAACGTAACTCCTGTCCAACAAATCCCTTCCTACAGATGGCAAATTCAGATACACAATTCCTCCAGATCGTTATACCACTGCTGCTAATCCTAATAAAGCAATTAATCCTTAACACCTTGAAACGATAGTTGTGCTGGTCAATACAAAGTATTTCTAACTGCTTGGTCAAAAAAGGCTGTAAAAAAAGCAACAATAGTAACCAAGCACAGTGGCACGCAGAGGCATCCGGTCACAGACAATCCCCACCAAAGCACAAACACCGACAAAAAAAAGCACAGACGCAACCACGCCGTTAACACCATCGCCCTCCCACCGCCCACGCAGCCTCACACAACCACCATGCAGAGTGGTAAGATCCCAGAAAAAAGACACATGGCCATTGGCACCGCTCTTGCAACCAAATGCCTCTACCACGGAGCAGTCCCAATGCAGTGAAAGACACACAAGTGCCGAGACACCCACGTGGCAGCGTTACAACCGGCGGCCATCAAGCGCGTCCGAGGATGTAATGGTGACACGGGAGAAGAGTGGAGGACTCGCCGTTCGCCAGCACTCAAGGCGGCGTTCCTCCCTCACGTGGGTCGGCATTGCACAACAAACAGCGGCACCATACGCGCAAACGGCACACAGACGAAGGAATAATGAAAATGTGCGGTGGCGGCACTCAGACACGGGGGACAAGGGTCCACATCGATTGTGCGGCCTGTTGGCTCATAGACATCCGGTTTGTAATCACGACGCTGCCCTGTAGTTCTTCAGTCAGCAGGAGACTGGGAACGGAGGGAAGGGAGAGAGAGAAGGTGCGGTCCTCATCCATATCGGTTGGATGTGACACCGGTGACGTCATCTCGTCAGATCGCCTGCAGCAAAGACCGTCACCGTCAGCAGCGGTCGGTGCCTTCCCTCTCCACCGACGCCGCTCCACCAAAGCCGTCGCTCGCCGCCTCCCCCACCAACACAACGAGGGAGCAACAGCGGACGATGCGACAATCGAGACGAACACGCAGCCGCAGAGTCCCACTGCAGCCGCCATGACCAAAAAAAAGGGGACTGCACAAAGCACTTTATCCAAATCCTCGGCCGTCATACTATTTAGAAAAAAGGATGGAGAGAGACATGCCGACAGAACCGTCAGTTTCATTCCTGCCTCTGGTTAGAAAACAACACAACAACAAGACAACAGCCAGGCGCACAAAAATGCGGGCAAGCACACACACACATCGTCGCGGCGCTATCGGTGTATGCACAAGGAGGAGGATGCGGCGCCCCACAGCAGACACACCATCGCGCAGTGCACACACCGCAAAACAGCATCCACAAAACAAACGTACACACCGCCAGCAGTCAACCACCAATGGAAGATGAGAAGAGACACAGCTCCACCGCCTCCAGTTCAATCCCACGGCCAACAAGATATAGCCAAAGCCCGCAGCCAATACAAAACGCACACCGAGCAAGCAATCACCCAAAGAGCCAGACGCAGAAGCGATTCCTTATCCATCCGTGACGCGGCAATAAAATTTCCAGCCATTCCACCCACAATGGGATTTGGTGCCCGACTCAAAGCGGTCATAGGTGGCGCATCACGCCTGCAGGAAAGTGACTCGCGGTGCGAACTCCCTCTCTCCTCCCCTCGCTCCATGCCCACAGAAGGAGGCGGCGGCCACCAGCACGCACTAAAAAAGAGGCATCCAAATCCACTGCAATGTGTATTTTGTGTGGTTGTGTGTTTGCCTGCAGAAACACGAGGCAAATAAGTAAAAACAGGAGCAGAGCATGTGAAGAGACGCACAAACAAAAATCTACAGCAGAAGCGCATGGCAGAAATAACAGGACTGCTCACACACATGATATTGCACTGGAGACCAAGCAGCGGCAATTCATAAAAAACTCATTAAAATTTAAAAAAATTCATCTTCACCTTTCCACCTCACAATTTGAAAAATAAAAAAATAAATAAATAATTAAAATAATTAAAAAAATGAAAAAAAAAAAAAAATGAAAAAAGTCGTCCTCTATTACGGCTACACCCAAATAATAAAAAAGATAAAAGAAAAAGAAAAACCACACAAAAAGGTGCACCTAACTACCACGTTGCTCCAGAAATTGTCTGCATATATTTTGTCCGCAAAAAAATTAAAAAGATATTTAAATTTCTTTCAACCGTCTGACCCTCTGCGTGTCCGCACATCGTTTATATTTCATGGGGTCATCTGCGTGTTGGTGCTCCCCTCAGCCCTTTTATTGGTGCGTGAGTGCGGCCTGCAGGGCTCAGTCACTCGTGTGTGTGTGGGGACTGAGAGAAGCACGCAGACATGACGGGAGTCGCGTCACTCCATCGGGAGAGTGAGCGCAGCAAAAGAAAAACACGGCGGCAGGGTGTGGCTGTGCGTGTGTGGCGCTGCGGGTGTCTGCCCGCCCCGGCCGCAAAAAAGAAAACAAAACAAGAGGGAAAGAAATGTGTGCTCCGCCCCACAGGCCCTCGTCGTACGCCCACACGTCACGGCTCCCTCAGCGCGCCGTTCGTCGCGGCCCCTCCTCATGCGTGCAGCAGGCGAGGCGCAGAGGGCCGTCTTCATGAGCGTGTCGGTGGGTGTGCGAGTGGAGCAGTTGGGCGGGAAACACACGGCACCCCTCACAGGAAGAGTGCAGCAAAAAACAATAAAAAAAGGGAAGAGTAGAAAAGAAAAGACGTCCATAGTGATTGCCCCAAAAGCAAAAAAGAAGGAAAGAGTGGAGCAAAAAAAAAACTTAAATTTTTTAAAAAGCAAACAAAAATGATTAAAAACAAACATAAAAAAACATAAAAAATTACACTCGAACAAAAAGGAAAAAAATTAAAAGCAGAAAAAAAAACGCTTATGGTGGTTGCCCTAAATAATCAAGCAAAAAAAAAGAAAAGTAATTAAAAAAAAAAAATTATTCTTTACGAAGTAAATTTTATCCCTAGCGGTGTGTGTGTGTCGCTGCGGAGGAGAGGGCAAGTGCTCTACACTGAGACCGCACACTCCTCACGCGGCCGCAAATCCCCACAGCCCAAGCAGAAGAAGCAGCGGCAGCAGTCCGCTCCCAGCAGAGGTAAAGCTTACCGCAGCCGCATGCTCTGCGGTGGTAGCTCTCTCCACAGTTGTGCTCCCCAGTGCTGACGGTAATTCCACTGGGCCATGCACCGCGGCAACATGTTCTGTGGTGGCCATTCCCTCCACTTGTGGTTCTGGAGCTCTCGTCGGAACGGGTTCCTTCC
>NW_001849274.1:0-4797 GCF_000209065.1 Trypanosoma cruzi | reverse complement strand
CCAGCAATGCATGCCATCTTCTGCAGCCGCGTGCATTGCAACTCCCTTCAGCTGCCCGGTGCTTCCTCCCTTCTTTGTGGACCCAAACCGCATAGTACACTTGGACTTGCTCGGGTCCTCCACGGGCTCATGTAACCGTGTCCGTCCCGCCCGTGTGGCTATTGGGTTGCATCACGTCACCGCTCACCGCTGCGCCACCGAATAACGTGAAATAAAGTTCCATAACACCACATCCGTGAGGCAAACACACATGCACCGCTCCAACAATTGCTCATTGTGTAAAATCACACGGTACCACACTATCTCTCTAATCAAAGATTTGCCGTCAACAGTCACGACGGCATTGAGGAACAGCGTCAAGACAATCCCTGAGCGCCATCCCCGCCTCGGCGAGAGACCGACTCTGGGAACCCTGCAGTCCATTGCCGTTCCGGGAAGGACTCCTGCCACCGCCAATCGTGTTCCTCTGTCGCGTTGCCGCACGGAGCTTTTTTCGCAAAACAACGGGCTTCATTTTAAACACTTACCCATGGGATTGCAAGCAGCAGGCGCAGGGCGCACCACCTCATTGTCCATTCTCAATAAAGAGAGCATGGGCGCCAATTTGCCGCAGCACTCACAAATGTGCTTCTGTTGTTTCCCGCGTGTTTTCCCAGACAAATCGTATTGCCCGTACCGCGGTAACACGTACCCCCGGACCTCAAAGTACTGCAATTTGCTCCGGCACGACGCGGGTGTTCCGAACACTTGTGGATGCCGTCAGTACTCAATGGTATGCGGCGCCTCATTCCATGCGATCACACGGAGTGCACCATTTCCTCAATCGGAATTATTCTTCGTCCACCCCTTAAGGACGCTTCTATTAGTGATGGGCCTTAGAGCACAATAGGAGAAAATAGACAATGCAGTAGCACTGCGACACCACTGGCCGCAATAATACTCTCATAAAAGAGCAATTCTCCGATTACGCACAGTATACACACACAACTATCCAAAAATATATGGAGCAACCCCTAGTACTTCATATCGAAAACCAAGGCACCCCCTTTCCCTCCCTAATTGTTTTTGTATCTCTGCGGCTATTTCTCACTTCGGAAGGCCTTGTCTCTTCCAATATCTCCGGACAATATTAACACTGGGTACTGGCGCTCCTTCTCCCTCCAGAACGCTGCCATTTCACGGTTTTCTGCGTCGCTCACATTATTGGAATTGAAGACATCACATCTCCGCCAGTCGTTCATCGGCGTGCTGTCTGCGCGCTGCAAATAAATAATATCCCACGACATGTCTCGGGATGATTCCTCCCAACCATTACAATATGCCGCCAGGCACTCAGTGAACTGCCTCGCAGTGCTGACGGTGGTGTGGTGCCCACCCGCCGTAGTCATACGCAGCCCAACCAGTGTCTTCGGATTTGTGTCCACGAAGAAAAAAACGTCCACCAGCGGAAAGTTTGCGACCTTCGGTTCATACGGCACCCAGTGGTCCATGGCAACCGGATTGGAAAGACGTTCCGGTGGCGGTAGAACCTCTTTTCTGGTGAAGCTCTTGTCTGAGTGCTCTTTCAGCGCACAGCTGTGTGCCTCACCTCGTCCTGGTGGCCTCAGTTCTCTGATTTTAAGTCTCATCGCACGCGGGAAATCCTCATTCAAAAATGCAGATACGGCATACTTTTCAATACGATATGGTGGGACATAATCCCAGAACCTCAAAACAAGGAAAATAAAATCGGACTGCTCCATTTCATTTTCCAGCCGGGACAATGTTTTTGCCTTCGACGTGGGAAATGTCAGTACATTCAAAGACAGTTCAATGTTGTATCTTTGTTGTATTTGAACAATCCTTACAAGCTTTTGAAACAAGTCGCTGTTGTTGGACAATCAACAATATCCAATATACAAGTAACGCTCGAATGTCAAAGCGTTCATCCCATCCACTGCTTGTTGACACGCTTTAATGCTGTCATCAGATGCCTGTTTGCCAAAAATGAAGCGGAGAATTGGTCCCACTTTATTCATGCAACCATTCACCTCCTTCCAGTATTTCGCTTGCTTCTGCGGAATTTGATTGCGCTTTATCCAAGCGCACATTGCCTTTACATTGTTTTCTTCGAGACAATTAATTATGAATTCTTCCACTCCCGTTTGCTTTGCCCACAAATAGTAGTTGTTTTTGTTTGGTGGTGTCACCACAATCATGCCCCATCCCTTGCAAGGCAAACCAGTAAACGGTTGACTACATGCCAATGCCACGTCGTAGATAATATACCCCTTAAAACCACGCTCGGGCAAGCTGTCTACAATACGGAGGATACTGGCCTCACCCATGTACACTGACACCGTTTTTGCGATTTTGCCAAACAGAAATGTTCGGTTCCCAATAAAGTACGCAACCATTGGGAGCTGCTCCGCATCGCAGTGCAGCAGTTGGTAGAGGAGGTACAAACCAGCATTCATTGACTTCCCCATCCATGGCGTCCCAATCAGCACACGCCGCTCAGGCGCAAAGTAGGTCCCATGGTGAGTGCCAAACCATTTGTTTATATTGCCTTTGACGATCTGCCACACTCGCTCCACCTCACAGTTCACATGGCAGTCACGAATGGAGTCGTCCTCCTTCCACGGGTGCGGCCATCCCTTGTCCGAGGTGAGCACCGCCAGCCTGAGACGTGGTGCACCGGGTTCCTCCACACCGTCATCCTCTTTGAGGGTTCGGCCAACTGCCATTTACTTCCATGACTGCGGTGGTTCCCCCTCCCTCACCTCCATTCCTGTCCCCTCGCCGTCAGGAACTTCCACCACATGGCTCCACCTCGCATTGCACACAGACTCGTAAAGCCCCTCCAGTTTCATCGGTGGACTCGTTGTCATTAGGCTCATCGATTCAATGACGGCTGCATCCAAAAACTGTTTAGTGATGCGTTTAACATTTGCTTTTACGTCCGCAGCAGCTTCTGACCACCCAAGTAGATTGTGTACACCATTCTCGTAAAGCTTGTGTATATCCTCATCAAAAACCATTTCATTCCATACGGCAATATCCATCCACACATAATAAACTGATGCCTGTATTTTGACCAATACTCACGCATCACGGATATACTTTGCGGGTTTCCTTAATAACTCCTTTAACAAGACATTCCGATTGGCGCGCAAAATGCCCCAGCCGCACAATTTCAACGCAAGAAAATCATTCAGCTTTATTTCCATGAAGCAAGGACCACCTTTAAACAGTACATCTTTGATATTAGTGGAAATGGTAAATTCTAGTTTTTGTTGCTGCCATGCTCTTCCTTTTGCCTCAAGCATTTTTTCTTCCAGTACCTGGGTGGGAACTTTGTTTAGTTTTTCCCTTGCAAGAAGAGCGACCGTAAACCTTCTTCCAAGGTTCCTCCATTCTTCAAGAATGAACACGCCTTCTCCTTCAAGCTTAGTAGCAGCCTCCAATAGTATCCCTCTCCCTTTTAGCTTTTGGTACTCTGTTAAATTAAGAATCTTATCAAAAAGCTGCTGGTCTTGTACGTAATCATCCGGCTTATGGAAAAACACCTCCACCGTAACATTGTGGTCTTCATCAACGACTGCCCCGCCGCCAACATAATCCCAAAGAAAATCATTGAGCTTCATGTTGGTCATTCCAGTGCCTCCCTCCAGCAGGATGTCCCTTACGGTGCTGCTCATGGTCCACTCTGGTCGCCGCGCCTTCTCCGCTCTTTTGCGGGTTGCAGCGGGTTGAACTGTGATACCCTCTAACTCCAGCCTTGCTCTCCTCCGACCATTTCGCTGCGGCGCAGCAGACGCTTGAGTCTCCACATTGCCACCTTGCACTCTCTTGCGCCCACCAGAGATTGTTTCTCCTTGTTTTCCTGGTTGGATCAAGTTAAAGCTGAATACTGACAACCAGTCAAAAGGAAGAGGAATAGGAATGAAGGAAATTACGCACAGCAATGACTGGCACCCACAACAAGAAAACCATCCACACAGTGTTCGATGCACACCACATGCACGAGGACCACCACAAAGACGGCCCGTGGATACCATCCACCCAGCACAGTGTTGGTGAGAGCCAACAACAACGTGGTGCGCACGGAGGGTTCGTCCACGCATTCCGATCGCCACGGTCCCGCACACGTGTGGCACCGCCGTCACCGCACACACACTGCAAGAGGAAATGCGCGCATAAACCCTAACACAAACACACACAGACACAAGTGGGAAGGGAATTCGGTGCAGCAACGGCCATACGCAAAAGCCCCAAATCATACACTCCACAACAGCGATGCATCACGGTAATTCCCCACACAACAGAAAAAAGTGCAATTAGCATGCTTTATTGAAAATATCTGCGGTGTGCGTGGCAAAAGAGTGCCGTCACGCTGCCTTTCTTATTGCATTCGCCATTCACATATAACTTGGAGGCACGCAGCCACCACTCCTCCGTTCCGCTCTCCGTGCTGCTCGTGCCGCTCCACTGGAGGAAGTTGTCACCGCACATCCCCATCACCGTGCATTGCGGAATACAAATCAACCATACGGCATGGGTGCGGTGCCGCCCCGCAAAAAAATTCCAGGATCTTCCCCACTGCCTCGTGTGGCGCGGACGGCAGTATCATGATGCCTGCAGAAGGCTTTTTATCCAAAAAGGAATGCGGTCCCACCACACGCCCGTAAAAACGTTTGGTCCGTCGCACGCAAAGGAGTG
Source organism: Trypanosoma cruzi (assembly GCF_000209065.1). Taxonomy (NCBI): domain Eukaryota; phylum Euglenozoa; class Kinetoplastea; order Trypanosomatida; family Trypanosomatidae; genus Trypanosoma; species Trypanosoma cruzi. The sequence goes on along the minus strand of NW_001849274.1, from coordinate 96 downwards.
GAGCGGGGGAACAGCAGGAAAGACAACACCGGCAGCCATTAGCAGCCCGCACACGCAAACACACCGCTGCCCCGCATATCATCAAGAATAATCTTT
>NW_001849273.1:50254-54691 GCF_000209065.1 Trypanosoma cruzi | reverse complement strand
CAGGGCTCAAATTGCAATGGTCTTTACGCACATGCCGCCTCTGCTGACTCTGCCTCGTGAACGTTTGGATGCGACTGTCACAAGCAGAGAGTGTGAGCACACAGGCGGCAGCCGTGGAAGACGCAAACCAGCACCTACATCCATTCTCGCCTCAGTCTGACACAGCAAACAAACTGACAGCAAACAACACGCAGCGAGTAAAGGGGGTGCTGCAACAACACGCCAAGGCGTGATCGTTTGTATTTTGGAACGGCAGAAAAACGACCCCGTCACCCTCCTTCAGCAATGCCGTGGAATTGCGTTCATGCAAGATGTCCGGATCAGCGCCGCACGAAGCAGCAATACTCTCCACTGTCTTTTTTCCTCGCATTTTGTGATGTCAGCGATGCGCGCCGTGTTTTCCTCCGCTTTCCTTCTTCAAGGGAGAAGGCGACACCCACGGCCCCTTGCACACGTCGCCCTCTCCCGTTTGTGTCGCCAGCATTTCCCCCGCCGTCGTCACGTGCGGCGGCGCTGCCCGGTGAGGGGGTCCCGGTGCTCGGGCCGGCCGGCGTCTTCTTCCGGGCGGCCGCGCCACGAGCGTGGGGTGTCTTCCCAGCGCGCGCCCCTGGTGCGCCGGCCGCCCTCCTCCGGCCGCGAGGCGAGGTTCCGCCGCCCCCCGGCGGTGCGCGCCGCTGCCCGGCCGCCCGCGGCGTCGAAAAGCTCTGTGGCCGCCGGTTCGACCCGGCGGCGGCCTCGCGAAACCTCGGCGAGGGGGGGAAGAGAGGGTGCGGAAAGAAGGGGAAACGCTGGAGGAGACGTGGCGCGACCCGCGGCCGGCAAAAAAAAAAAAGAAAACGGAAGGAGGGGGAGGGAGAAGAGAAGAAGCAGAAAAAGAACAACGGCACGCAGAGGCCCCCGCCACGGCGCCGATGCTTCCCCCCGCTCCTCTGAAGCCGCGCCGCAGTCAGCCACCAACACGCAAAGGAAAAAAGCAAGAAATCGCAATGCTAAAAAGAAAAAAAAAACAACAAGAAGGCAGACACACGTCCATAAAAAAAGCGGCGGCCATTGCCATCGGTGCTCCCCGCACTCGAATCGTCTACGCAATTTTGAGCGCGCCAACGGTGGCTGCAATGGCGGCGGCCGCACCGTTGGAACCAGCCTGCTCGATCTCCTCCGAAGCGCTGTCATGCACCTGAATATACTTTAGAATTGTACGCTTACTGCTGTCCTCTAACTCACCGCCCAATATCACCTCGTCCAGCACAAAATAGGCTCGATGAAAGTTGAAGATGAGATCGAGCTCGCAGACATTGCCAAAGTAGCGGTCCAATACCTCCACAAAATGGTGGATGACTTCCAGTACGATCAGCTCGTTATCGTCTTTGTCGATGGAAGCAACAAAATAAAGGGAGGCATAACGACGACAAATGTACTTGCTGCCCCTGTGCTCAACCACATTGGAAAAGCGCACCGACCGACCCAAAGCAAGTTGACACGCCTCACGCACAAGTTTGGCCTTTTCCTTTTTGGGATATGCAACATACCACTTTGCCAGGCGCAGTTTGCCCTGGCGGCTGATCAGAAGCAGGTATATTTATCATTGACACCAGTGCCAGGATGGTCCCCACTCCTCGCTAAGTAATGCTATGCGCTTCTGCGGCGTGCCTCTACGCTCTGTTTGCTCCGTGTTCTTTCCCTGCCTTTTCGCCGTCGCGCGGGGGAATCGGGACTTCTTGTCTCGGCACCGCGCGCTGCGGATAAAAACACGAGGGAAGCCAGCAGCAATAGGGAGGTGTGGAGAACAAAGAAGGGAAGAAAGGGAAACACACAGAGCTGCAGCTAGAGAGGGGAAGAGAGGGATAGAAAGAGAGAGAGAAAAGCGATAGCTGTAACAGTTTCCTGACGGGTTTCCTCTTGCCATGCCTGCGCGTCTCTATTCAAAGAGAAAAAAAAAACAAAACAAAACAAAAAAAACAAAAAAAAAAGAGAGACCGCCACGATTATCACAAAAACAGGGCTCAAATTGCAATGGTCTTTGCGCACATGCCGCCTCTGCTGACTCCGCCTCGTGAACGTTTGGATGCGACTGTCACAAGCAGAGAGTGTGAGCACACAGGCGGCAGCCGTGGAAGACGCAAACCAGCACCTACATCCATTCTCGCCTCAGTCTGACACAGCAAACAAACTGACAGCAAACAACATGCAGCGAGTAAAGGGGGTGCTGCAACAACACGCCAAGGCGTGATCGTTTGTATTTTGGAACGGCAGAAAAACGACCCCGTCACCCTCCTTCAGCAATGCCGTGGAATTGCGTTCATGCAAGATGTCCGGATCAGCGCCGCACGAAGCAGCAATACTCTCCACTGTCTTTTTTCCTCGCATTTTGTGATGTCAGCGATGCGCGCCGTGTTTTCCTCCGCTTTCCTTCTTCAAGGGAGAAGACGACACCCACGGCCCCTTGCACACGTCTCCCTCTCCCGTTTGTGTCGCCAGCATTTCCCCCGCCGTCGTCACGTGCGGCGGCGCTGCCCGGTGAGGGGGTCCCGGTGCTCGGGCCGGCCGGCGTCTTCTTCCGGGCGGCCGCGCCATGAGCGTAGGGTGTCTTCCCAGCGCGCGCCCCTGGTGCGCCGGCCGCCCTCCTCCGGCCGCGAGGCGGGGTTCCGCCGCCCCCCGGTGGCGCCCACAAAACTTCGTGCAATTTTTGTTTTATTTGTTGTCGTTGATGACTGTTATTGTGCAAAGTGGTGCCTGTGGTAAAGGAGATGTTATTTGTCTTGTTTTCCCTGCGTTAGACGTGGCGATGAGAGATCTTATCTTTTGTTGTCGTAATTATTTTTGTAATTGATGTGTTATCCGGAATTGTCAGTGTTTTGTGTATCTTTACCTGCCGCTCTGTTTTTAATTTTTCTGCTGTGTTGTTGCTGAAAGCGGATTTTTCTGGAGATTTTAATCGCATCATTTTTTTTTTTTTTTTGATTGAAATTCGTCCTTTCCGCGAAGTTTCTTACTAATTGATGCATCTGGATATTACTGGCGTGTCTGACTCTCGAATGCCGTGTTACTGTGTTTTTCTTAAACGACAATTAAATACCATGCTTGCCGAGCGAATGCGCCTGACTTCATTAAAGCGCATTGCTCGTGGGCAGATTCATCCAAGAGAGCCGCAAGGATTGTTGCCGCCTGAACATGCTCTACCTTTTCCATGATTTCCTCCTGAAGAGAGTGAAAAAGAAAAAAACACAGTGCAAGACACAGTAACATGTGGACCTTCTACAAAAGTAAAAAATCATGCCCCACCGGCTCAAATTTTTTCCCTCAGAGAAGCGCAGCGATAAAATAAGAAGTAATATTCTCAAGACAACAACTGTCCCCATACACCAATGGCTGGTCAGGACCAACACAACGCATGGAGCAGGGCAGCCTGACAAAGCGTCCTTTCACAAGCAGGTTTTATCGGCTTTTCTTTTTTCCCTCTGTTCTCCTGGCAATATCAGTTTTTTTTTTTTTTTTTTTTTTTTGCCAGGACACAGCAAAATCCCCGCCATTACGCACAAAACCGGTTCACACTTCTCCCTTTTCCTTTAAAAAGGATCAGCATCATCAATTAACCTGAGCCCGCCTCCCCTTTGGAATTCCATCGTTTGGCAGACAGTTTCCAAAGGATGGCTCGTAGAAGTGGTCATCCATGTACTTGAGCATGCCCCAGTTTGATGTCAACTTTAACAGTGCGTCTTCTTCACTTGGACTGCCAGCTGTGTTCGGATTATGTGCCACCTCTTGGCCTCGTTGTCGCCATACTCCTTCCACCCGTACAACGTACTCTGAGACGCGACAAAACACCATTTCCGCAAGAAGGGCGCGGCACGTGTGCTCCGCGAGGACCTGCAAATAATGGTCTCTAAAATCCCCGCCCTTCACTTCCCCTGTTTGCAGAGGACACGCCACACTGTCGGATTCCAACGCCCACCGCAACTGGCCCATAACACCGCGGCAAAACACAGCCTTCCAGTGATACGAGTACTCTCCCACAGCACTATCAGAAATAAAATCACCCCGGTGCTCCCCGGTCGTTGGCGACACGTTGCTCTTTGTCGTTTTTGCTTCTTGTCCCTGGTCCCAAGGAACAAGCATCCGGAAATTACACAGATCAAAGACCGTCTCACTGTTATAGGTCGACGCAATCATTTGTGTCAATGCAGAAATCTCCTTGGCATCTGCGTATGGAAACATGTTCACGAGGTTCGGGAAAAGCTCCTTAAATGTTACAAGGGATCCATGAAAGGATGACCCTCCACTGAGTGATGCTCGATCTGTGCGCAAAATACCATTCTCAATAAGATGCTGAATGCATGCATAGAGTTCCAACCGACGTTCATAGTGCTCGGCTCGATCATAGTACTTCATGAGGGCGCTAAGATTGTCTTTTCCCGCTGTTGGGGCATGTACATAGTC
>NW_001849273.1:6284-50154 GCF_000209065.1 Trypanosoma cruzi | reverse complement strand
GAGCAAAATAAAAGAGTAAAACTTGTTTTAGCGTCCACAATAACTCCACTTCAGAGCAACGTTTTATACAACGATCATAAGGTAGTAAAAAACAAACAAACAAACAAAAAACAAAAAATGGATCAAGAAGCAATTTTAGATAATCAGACTTGCTGTCAAGTCACCGAGTGACATTTCATAAAAAAAAGGGTCCCGCAGCCACAAAACTCCCCATCGCAGAAGGCAGCAGGGGGTAAGGCAAAAGGAATTAAAATAATAATAATAGTAATAATAAAGGAGAAACGCACCCGCCAATTTACAAAGTACTCCACTAAAAGATAAAAAAAAAAGAAAAAAAGAAGCAATCAACAGAACAAAAAAACACAGTGTTTATATGCAAGATGCTCACTAATCCATTCGGTACCATCTGGCCGCACACTCCCTCCACAAGCTTCTGGCGACGAAATGAGCCGCCCCCTCCTCCACGCCGGCCTCGTCAGCGTCCGAATGGTGGGAGAAGAGAACGTCCAAGCAAGAGAAAACAAAAGAACGTTAAACTTCTCCTCACGGCGCACTGACACTTATAATTAGCGTAACAGCGGGTGAGTAAATTATCGCAACGGCCTCGTGTGCAACAATCGCATGTCCTACGGCCAAGACATTCGATTCAGGCATCAGTATACAGCGTCCCCGTCCCTACCAAAGCAAACAACACACACAAAAAAGGCTTACATAATTCTACAATATTTCTTTTAAATAAGTTTTTATTTTTCAACCACACTACCTTTATTCCTTACGAAGCGTCTCCACCGACGGTACGGCGCGGCCGTCGCACTGATGGCAGTGGCAGCGGTGGTAAGGGGCAAGAATCCCTGACCACAGAAGCCCATACACACCAGCGCACGCACACACACAGGTACCAATAGGCATTTTAAAAAAGCTTATATATATAATTAAATACAATGAGGGGAGGGCGGGCGGCACCGTCCACGGACAGCGGCCAGAATCGCCACTATGACTGCAGATGATCCTCCTCAGTAGCCTGGTCACCAGACCCCATTCCGATCATATCCTTCCCGTCTTGGAGAGAGTCCGGTTTCTCCCGCTCATCCAGCCTTGCCCGAGTGAAGCGCGAAAACCGCCAGTGTACAAACGCGGCGGCGAGTGTGGCGACCACGTTCACGAGCAGCAAGATAAACATCTGGTTTCGCACACACCTGGGGTGGTTGCATGAGGGGAACTCACCGCGCCTGCGCGCCTCCGCATCGTACATCTCTCCGAACATGAAGCGGTTCAGCGCAATAGACGCAACGGCACCGGACGTGAAACAAAAGTTGTAATGCTTGCCAATGTCCTCAGAGTACATAATCCGTAAAGCGATCACGCCCACACCCCAGCCAACGCCGTTGCCCATGGCTCCAAGCAAAAACGGCAGCAGCAGCACACTCCCCGGTAGCACGGCAAAGAAGAAGTGCGCCACCACCAACAGCAGGGGACCAATGGGAAGCGCAATGGTCGTCAGTGTCCTTGTCTTGCCCTCACGCTGTAACGCGGACAACTTCATATCGAGACACCCCATGGCCATGCGTCCAACAGCGCTGCCCACAGACATGATGGCGACGTACAGCGTCAGCGTTCGGGTGTCAAACCTGCCGTTGTTCTTGCTGCGATAGATCTGAGCAGCGTTCATCTGCATCACCAGGCCGGTACCCCACATGCCGAAGCAAGCGAGCCACACCGCCCACAAGTCAACGGTGAGCAGGTGGGACCAGAAGGAACCACTGTACTGCGGCGCTGGCGCGGCCACCCCATCCGCGCCAAGGTTGTTGCCGTCAGCCATAGCACCCTCAGATGCGGTTTCGCCCTTCCGCTCATGCTCCAGCTCCGTGGTCGCCTTCCCGATGCCCTCCATATGCGTGGGATGCACGGGCGTGTAGCGGCCCAAAAACTGGAACGGCATCGCAATTACGGAAAAAGATGCCATCAACAGTACCGCTACGATCGAGATCGCCAAGTAGCCCGCGCGGGAAGTATTCACGTACGCCGTGGTGATCGACTGTGTGGTGGAAAAGATCAGCGTAACAACGACAATTGCAAACCCGATCCGCAGACGCCGCGTGGGGGCATGCTGGCTCATGTACAGGTCAAGCGTTTTTTCCCGCTCCGCGGCCTCCTCACTGCTCAGACGCTTTTTTGTCCACGAGCACGGAAAGTACGTCGGCAACCGTATGAAGCACGCGCCTAAAAGGGAGCACAGCAGAATCATCACCCCAGTAAAGTACGCGTAGCCGGAGTAGTTGTTGTTCTCGGCTCGATCAGCGTCGGCCGCCTTGAACCAGCCGTTGAAATACGCCATCAGCACTGCGGTTCCAAGCCCATTAAACGTCTTCATGATCAGTACCACATAGCCGCGCTCCAAGGGGAACTGCAGCATCAGCGACATGACAGAAGAAACATCCATCATCGGAAGGCCAAGGCAGGTAATTCCCTGGTAAAGAGCAAAGAGCGCCACGCTCGATGTGGTAATTGTACCGTCAAATGTCATCCCAAACAGAACAAAGCCCAGGCATCCAAAGAGACCCCCAAGCGGAAGCAAGACTGTGGGACCCACGTAGTCAAACAGCACTCCGGCATGGAACCCGCAGTAGCCCACGCAAATCCCGACCGTGCTGATTGTCGTGATTTCGCTTTGCGAATACCCGTACTTGTTCCGCAGATGATCCGTGAAGATGCTGAAACCGTACATGGACGAAATGCCGAGCCCGAGATAAATGCCGGCCATCAGCATCCGCATGCGGAACAGATCATCTATCAATTGTACCATGGCTTTTTACCTTATTGCGTGGTTTCCTCTCCTGTGAATTCTACTTTTTATTCGTGGAAGTTGTAGTTTGCAGGACGCTTTGGCCTTTACTACACCAGAGAAAGATTTGGGGCAAAAATATACTCAGTGTGTGTTTTCATTTTGATTACGCAAACGCGATTTTTCCCCTTTTTGTTATTTGTCCAAATGAATTTGTTTGACATGTGTGGGAATAAATGGGAATGATTTGGCTGCAGTAGCCAAGGGGTGCAGAAAGTAGCAAAGGAAGTAAGGCTGCGGGAGGCACTGAGCTTGCCAATTGTAGCTCTTGCAGGCATCCTATGGAGCGAAAAACGCCATGGCAATGCATGCTATACATAATTGCGGCGCCGCCCCTCAAACTGCACTGCTGCAAGCGACAAGGAAAAAAAAATGAGGGTAGGTGATCAGTGTAGTGGGGGAGCCGTCTCTCTGAGGGCAATGACACTGTGGAAGGCACGGATAAACACCAAATACCGCAGCTCTTAGTCCCTCATTTTAAACGGAACATTTTTTCGTGACAGAGAGGTCTCACTGACACGGAGGTAGGAAAAAAGCACTCGTCAATTCAGCTCCAGAATACACACGCGTGATTTTTTGCAAGAGAGAGAGAGGGAGAGAGAAAACCATTGGCCGCAAGTTATTTCACCCCTCTTCCCCAGCTGTGCTCGTTTCCCTGGGACAATCCCCCTGCCTCAGCGGTGCAGGATAAAACAAGAAAAGGAAGACACATCTTTTGCAAGAAAAATAAAAAGGAACACAAAAGCCCAGTCCCACAAAATGAATGAAGCATGAGGTGTTACCATTCGAGACTGCGGGTATGTTGTTGTAGACCAGAGATCACAAAAGGCGAGTTGCTTAGCAAAGAAGACCGCACGCAAAACGCTTCTGTAGCACCCTCAATGCGAAAAATGAGGAAATAATTGATACTCATACTGCAATTCACTGTGGAGCCTCAAGCGAATACTCACAGGCCCACCAAAGAGGTTTCGGATGCACAGGAATTTGGCTTCGGTTGCCGGTTGCCGGCGCGGGCGCTGCATCCTACGGAAGATTGTGCCCTCTAAGCCCCCAACTGCATGCTTTCAAAGACACGCGGCCTCCCTCAATCCTCGTATTCGCATCGTACCTCAAGGCGACACTCTTCGTCGCGCGGCTGAACGATAAGCCAATAGATTCACACCTCTTGGCAAGGACCTCCTGTTCTCCTGTTGGCGCCACTTCTTGGCCGCACATTGGCCCCGCCGAACCACGCTCTTCCGCCGCCCGCTGGTCCGGATACTGCTAATCCAAACAGGAGCCCTTACCACGCGCGGCACCACAGACTGCGGTCTTACTATCTCGGGGTCTTCCGCCAAGACCCTCGCGGTGGTGCGGGGAACTTCCGGACAACACTCATGACCCGTGTGGGGGCGAGTCAATTTCACAAGATCCACGAATCTTACTCGACAGCGGAAACTCGTCCGTGCATATCCGCCAAAAGAGCCGCCTGTAAAAAGGCGCAACCAAGTCCAGTAAAGCGGCGGCTTCGTCCCATAATGCGCTAAGATACTGTGAAATGGCAGAGCAACCATGACCCCGGCGTCCTCATGGGCGTTGCTTGCCTTTGGCCATGCGATGAACCGCCATCCCCGCACTGACGGCTTGTCCAGCACCGCCGCAAAAGGCACCGCCGGCCCATCCTGCGACGGGCACTTCCATGGCTCTACAAATAATACCCGCCCTTTTCACAAGCAGCGCATGCTGTGCGGAGATCCTCAAATTCAATTCGTTCCCATCGCTCGTCGAGGTGACGGACCGTAACAGTGTCCTTCCACAAATCGTCAACACAGTCGCGTGCCGTTGGATTCATCCGCCGTCGGATCCGCTTCAGGGAGTAAAAGTGCACAGGTCCACTCTTCGCCGGAGCAGGCAATCCTCCTTCTCCTCCCGCAACGCAACCCGACGGCTATGGGTGCGCCAAACAATGCTGTGGCCCTCAGAAAAGATGGTCGTGTGCCGTCCTTCCCCGGCGACAATTGTGCCCACAGCACCGTCGCCCGGTGCGCCAACTAGTTTCCACCAACGGTGCCAATTCCACCCTGTTATTGGTAACGGTCAAATGTTCTAGCTGTCGAACATTGTCGCAAGGAAGCTCCATGGGGCCGCAGCCGCCGTCCTTCGCAGACCGGCCAGAAACACGGTTGCGGGTGTGCACCCGCAGTCCAGCACGGTTATCAGCGTCCTCCAGCACCCGAGGTGAAAGCAATCAATTACTGCTGCAAAAAAGTCAAATTCATTCCGTTGCTGGCTCTGCGGTAAACAAAATTCAGAGAAAATGCCCCCCTCTCTGAGGCCCCGCCCCTTCTTCCCACAATCAGAAAGAAAAGCAGAACATAAAAGAAAAGGATCGCGGTGGGGCTCAGTGTGCCCGGCACCCTAAACCGAATGAGAACTGCTCAACACTCACACATCAGAGGGACCAAGCGGTTCACATAACTCAATGTACAGCCACCAGGCGTGTCTTAAAGTCACCAATAGAAACTGGCGGTCTTTCGGTTCACGCAGCCACAAAACTCCCCCTCGTGGAGGGCAGCATGGGATGAGCGGAAAGAAGAAACAATTCTGCGCCCGCCAACTTCCAACGCGCTCCACTAGAAGATGAAAAACAAAACACAGACACAAAAAAAAAACAATGGTTATATGGAATCCGATCACACCTTTATTCGGCCCCATCTGGACGCACATTCTTCCCCACGCTCGCTTAAAAAAACGCCCTGCGACCAGTTAGGCGAACAAAGAATTTAAAAGCCATTCTGCCGGCGACCCACTCCGCATCAGAAAGTTGTTGACCTCTCGTTAACAACGAGCAATACACAAGCCCGATTATAAATCTAGTTACCGTGCAAAACCAAAGCTTTACAACAAAAATGTCATTGGACAATTTGGAAGAGAAATATTTTCATTTTTTTCTCGGCATGCCAACTCAAGATAGATCGCTCAATTCTCAAGCATAATATATATATATATATATATATATAAAGGAAAAAACAATGCGTTTTAACGTTTTTTGAAAATGAATATTCCTAAACATCAAAGAAAAAATCAAAAAAAAAAAAAAAAAAAGATGTAAAGGGTAAAGAGAAAGTAAATACGTCTGCGGTGGTTAACGTATGCAGGCTAAAGTGTACCCTTGATCCTAGTTATTTGCAGTGGCGGAGCTTCCCTCCGGGTGTTTCTCAGCATTAGAAACAATGGGCTCAGGGTTCCTCTCTCCGCAAGCGGCACGCGTATTTTTAATAAAGCGTGTGTATCGGACGTGCACAAGCGTGCTAGCAACAATGGCGGTTGCAAGTACGCACAGGAATACAATGAATCCATTCTGGATACATGCCTTGCCACCGCAATTGGGGTAGTGAGGGCCCTTCTTTGTAGCCCGCGTTAATTGCTCTCCGTATGCAAAACGGTTAAGTACAATAATACCAAAAAATGCACCAACATACATGAAATTGTAGTGTTTGCCGATGTCCTTCGAGTAGACGGAGCGCATCACCAAAGCCGTGCTCGCCCAGCCTGCACCGTTGCCAATCCCGCCAAGCAAGAAACCAAGAATGACGGCCTTGGATCGCAAGGGCAAAACCAATAAGAAAAACACGCTCAGAAACAAACTGCACGAGGCAACCGGGTAGAGACATGTGATTGCAGGACGACGCTCTGGAGATCGTCGGAGGATCAAAAACTCTATGATCCCCACCGCCAAACGACCCAGGGCGTTCCCGATACCAATGATAGCCGAGTACATCGAATTTGTGGCGGTGTCGTATTCATTATCGTTTAATGCACGGTATATCTGGGCACTGTTGAAGGAAATGACAAGTGCACAGCTCCAAGTGACGAAAGTGTTCCACCACATCATCCACAGGTCCGGTGTCTTCAGGTCCTCCCAGAAAGTACCCTGATACTGCGGGTCAATGTCGCTCGGAACATGCGTCTCCTTCACAGCCCTATCCGCTGCTTCTTTCGACGATAGCTGCACCGGTTCTGCCAATTCATCCGGCAGCGGCGGAAGTTCCTCGTTCGGCGGTTTTGACATGCCACCAAGAAACCGAAAGGGCGCTACAATCACCGACAACGAGAATAAGAGAATAATCGCCCCAATGGTGATGCCGATGCGGGTATTTTTAGAGATGCCGCTCACGTAGGCCAAGCATAGTGACTGCGTCACCAGGTATATGATAAGGGAAATAACGACGATGCAGCCAACAATAAATCGCTGTATCGGTGGACGCTGTTGCAGGTAATAAGGCTCAATAAGCTTTCGTCGCTCCTGGATTTCAAGCGGCAATGTTTTCTTCTCGCGATCGACAATGTGATACGGTGGGAATTGAACAAAAACTATCGAAAAGCCACCAAGAAGCACCACAGTAATTGCCAAGAAGTACATGTAGGCCGCATACTTCTCATAAAAGAAGCTGTAGTTAAGCACAGCAAGCACAGAGGAGCCGATACCGCCATATGTCTTCATCAGCGCCACCACAGGACCCCTCGTCAGCGGAAAGCTCCCGAGCACCGCCATCAGTGATCCAGTGTCAAACCAGAAGCACCCAAAGTTCAAAAACGCACAGAAGACCGAAAAACGCAACACAGAGGCGGCGATGACTCCTTGAAATGTAAGCCCAAAGAGAAGAGCGCCCAGTGAACAAGTAACGGTGGAGATGGCGAGTACCCACTTCGGCCCCGCGTAGTCCAGCAGTATGCCTCCGGGGAACGTCACCAGCCCAACAACAATGCCAACGGTTGTTATGGTCGTCAAGTCGTTCGCGTTGAGGTCAAACTCATTCTGAATATGATTGCTGAGAAGATTAAAGCCGTAAATCACCGACATGCAGAGCGAAGCAGCAAGGCCACCAAGAAGAATCCGGAAACGGCCAAGTTCATTGATGCGGTATTCCATCGTTAAAAGACTTATTTATTTTATTTTTTATTGTTATTTATTTTTTTTTTTTTCGGCTCGTTTCAATCCACAATTAGTCTGATGCAATAGTATGGCTGCAGAGAAACTATACCAACAAAAACAACAACAAAAAAGACAAAAAACAAAACAAAACAAAACAAAACAAAGGGCAATAAAAAGAAAAAGAAGAGAATATAAATAAATAGAGAAATTGTTGCGACACACAACAGCATTGGGAAGCTCATCCCTTAGTTATTGCTCAAACAGGACGGCCGTGGTGGTGCTTCTTCAACTGCAGTCAAGCCCTTCTTAGAAAATAACCGCTCATGACACTGCAGTTAGCATTTTGCCGTGAGGCCCTAAAAACAACCTGTGCCCCGGTTCAGGCGCAATGTCCCAGAGCCCCCTACGAAAACCAGTACGCTATCAGCATGGCAATGGACGGTACAATCACCACAGCCACCAACAGCCGAACGCCAAACGAAGCGGCCAAAGCAAGGAAGGGCAACAGCGACGATGTGGACCCCTGTTTTGGTGGAAAAAGTGAAAGAGCCACACACTTCGGCCGTACAAATATTTCCTTCCCGTCGCCAGCAAACAACGTGGGATCCGCCACCGCAGTTATTGCGTCGCTTCCTGCACAGGTAACAGCCTTGTCGTCATCGACGGAAAAATTCATCCTGCCCTCGCGACATGGCACACGAGAAGTGACGCTTTTTTTCTTTTCGCACAGTGATGAAGCAAATTGCGGCTCTTCACAAAACGGTAGCGTCGACACAACAACGTTCTGCGCAATATCCGTCGTTAAAACATCGTTTATTTGGGAAACGGCCACGCAAGAAATGGGCTCCCGGTGTAAAGCCGGAAATTGTCTAGCTTCTCTCTTGTTTTTGGACGGTCGAATCAACGCGGTCTGAAATTTGCCATCACCGGCGTGGACAATCAAAGCGAGAGTGCCCTCCACAGTTCCGGCCAGCCAGTAGGAAGGAACGACGGTGCCAACCCCTTCGCCACTGACGGCGTCACATTCATGGCAAGGCCTGCGGTAATGGCATGCGCTAATTGAAGTAATGCCTTCCTTTACCAGAGGTGAAGGCTGAGGGGCAAAGCACACCTGGAGTGCAAGCCGATTGGAGGGTTTCTTTCCGGCATTGCTCTCCGGCTCAAAATCCTTTGAAAAGGAAACTTCATTGCGAGTACTGGCCGTGCTTGACACTCGAGCCGTCAACATGTACGACTGATTTCCCAACACATCATAGACCACAACAATAAAACTCGCTATGGGCATGGCGCCTCGGACACCCGTTTCCCGGTGCAGACGGCGTGCTTTTAACCAAATCAGCTCTGCCTTGGATGGAGCCGCATCTTCCACCCCAAATACTTGCACCAGTCGCATAGAAGATTTCATGAGCGAGAAGGGAATGCGACAGTCCTTCCCGGTAAACATACACGCGTCTACAAGACAAGTGGTAACTTTCCCCTCTTTTATATCTCCATTCTCCTCCTTGTAAATCGTTTTATGTCTCCGAGGAAGCTTCATTGTGGCAATTCGAAGTGTCTTGTCCTGAACTAGAGCTACAATGAGCATGTGATTCGAGTGATGTCGCTTCCTCGACCTTTCTATTCCCGGTTTTCTTTTAGGCACAAAGAATCGGTTAGCATGAAGATCGTTCAGACGCGCCGGTAGCGGCCAGACAGCAAGGGGTTCTGCCTCCTGTAATATTCGCGGTGTCTCGAAGACGGCATCTTGTGCTTCACCGCTGGCAGATGAAGAGGGACTCACGTTCTGAGCCTCCGCCTCCGCCTCCTTCTCTACTTTTCTTCGTACTGTTTTTTCTTCCTCGGTCGAATGCGCGCGTTGCACAAGGGAGTGTAATCCGTAGACATACACACCGCCTTCGTCGTGTGCAACAACTAAGGCGCCCTGTACCAGAGCAATGGGCTTCTTGTCAGGGTTCTTTGCATCTGCTGGGACCTCGATGCATGCGAGTCTTCGCATTGCGAGTGTGTTTGCCTTGCAGCATTCATACACCTCAACGAGTGTGAAGCATGTGATGTGACTCACCGCAATGTACCCCACCACGCCACGAGCAACTTGTGTCGTGTCCGTACAAATCAAAAAGGTGGAAGCACACCATGGGATGTTCCCCTCCATGTCAATGGCCGCGACAAAATTCCAGGGAATTGTGGGAGGCAGTGGCTCCTTCTTCGGTGTCCGTTGTTGCTGCTTCCCACTGGAAGAAGTACCGCACGGCCCTTGCGTAGAGTCTACTGAAATAATCGCGAGAAGATTCGCCATCCCAAAACGCCTACCGCCTCCACCAGCGCCAATAATTGCGTGGCGCTCGTCCACCCACCGCACAAAGTACACTGGCGAGGGCAGCTGCATGTACTGAGGGGATTTTCCAGGCGCAACGACCTCCTCTGCGGAGAACGACGATGAGCTGTCTTTATGCATGGGAGCCAGATTGCCAATCAGAGACCTTTTAGTTTATTCCCCTAAATGCTTCACCCGTCATTCAAAGAGAAGAACAAGGCATTTTTTTGTTGTTTTGTTTTCCAAAAAAAAAAAAAAAAAGAAATTGAAAGGCGTTTACGCAAGTATACAGAAAATATACCCTCCTCCACTCCATTTTGCTGAATAAAACGCATCGACAGGGCAATTTCTGTGTCTAGCTGGTGGCCCGCCATCCCACCACGCCGGGACAAAAAGACGAAACCCGCATCCCCACCACTGCGCCACCAAACGCAAAAAGACAAAAAAGAAAAACAACAACAGCAACAAAAAGAAACGCCGCATTCTTGAGAAAAAGGGTGTTGCAGTCCGTTGATCTCAGTGTGGAAGCGGGGCGTGGGAGAAAAATGCATACGCACATGTATAATCCACTCCCTGGAGCACAGCCGCAAGCACCAACCACAAAGGGAAGCAATAAATACCAGGCAATCAGTTATTGCAGGTGCCCCCCTTAGTTCACCCTCCAGCGATAATTGAAGCGATCATTGTGGATCTGCTTCATGGTTGCTACATGTTTGGGCAAAACGCTAACAACTGGTAATGCCTTCACCTGACGCCTAATTGTCACATACTTGCGGTCCTTTTCCTTGTCCGAAACGGCGTCCCAGGAATCGCCCAACGCCGCGTTCACAGCCGCCTGACCGTATGTGTTCACCAACTTGGCCTGATCCTCGAGCACCTTCATTGTCTTGAACTGCATAAAAGCAATAAATGACTTCTGTAGCTTTCTGTGCCAGCGGCGACGAAGCATCTCGCCCTCACGCAATTTGCACTCCGTCGCGTTTGACTTTTGCTGATATGAACGAAATAGTTGAAAGTGACGGAGGCGCGAACGGTGCACGTAGTGCATGATTCGACGGTCAATCAAAGTAATTGGTTCATTGCGTTTCACTTCCTCGACCATCGGGGTTCGTCCGTAGAAATGGCTCACACCGCCATGTGCACCCTTCCATTTACTGTACTTCATCGTCCCCATGGACTTGCGGTGGTACATCATGTATCCACCACGGCACGCCGAAGTGATGCGTAACATGGTGATCACTTAGCACCTCCCCTACTTCTGCCCACCCTTCCTTCCTCCTTATATCTGTCGCCACCACTCAACACCAATTCGCCCACGGAGAACTATTTCCCCACAACTATGCAGAAGGGCAAAACCAAACCAAACAAGAATAACAACAAAAAGTAAGCAGGGGAGGGCCAAACGGCTTCTAAGACACATGAAAGAGTGACGCCGAAAAGGTTATTGACATTAAATGAAATAGGGAAAAGGGACGCTCTTGTAGGTTAGGGGGTGCCACTAAAAACGTGTGAGTTCTAAAACGGCGGCTACATAATACGACGCCACAAAATCAACTCTGCGCCCTGCCTCCCTGTCTTCCTCTGCCTCCATTACATCATTGGTTTTGTGGGTTAGCGCCGCGGCAATTACCAATGCGTAGTAAGACATCGTAGGGCTCCAACGGTTACCGCAAAGCCAACGCACCCGGTTCTGTTTACTGTTTTCCTCCTTCGCAGCCTGCAGAAGCAATTCGGCGTAGGCACGGAGCGGATCGTCGCCTGATGCATCCATCACCCCCCGCTGCAGGGGTCTGTCGCCGCCGTCGTCCTCTTCCCGTTCAACCTTTATCGCCACCGTCCTCTCGTCACACGACGCCATCTTTCGCCGTTGTAGACACGCCGCGCTTTCATGGAGCAAAGCCACCACTTGGTCTGCTTCGCCCACCAATGCACCAAAGCAGCAGTGCTGACCCGCCAATTTAACAAGTTCTTCCTGCACAAGCTGCGCATGGTTGGAAGCCGGAGCCTCAAAGTGTCGCGGGTCCAAGTCGTCCGATGACGGGAAAAGAAGCGGCAGGGATTCCTTGTAAATATGCAGCGAGCCATCATCCACTGATTTCATTTTGGATGGCTGTGGTTGAAATACACGCGATCTTCCACCGGCAATGCGGATGGAGCGCAAAAAGGGAGGTAGACCAATAAACTCTGCAACTCTCAATAAACACGCCAGGGTCTCAAAACGGGAATGCTTGTGAAGGACATAAGACCCACCGGCAACACGAAGCCGGCGTGATGGACGAAGGACCCCATGATTCACTGCAGGGAGTTATGTCATTCACCTCTGCCATTAAACCCTTAATCACACATTGCTCCCCTTGATGCCAATAGGCCACGCCAGGCATCGGCTCTATGGTGGCAGCCTCAATCATGGAGGGACCAAAGAGAGCGGCAGACACCTCATTTCTCGTTTTGCACAGGCGGAGCGTAGAGATAATGCGTAAGTGACACTCACGCAGCTGCAAAAGACGTTGCAAACATTTCAAACGCCCATTCAAGGCCCAAAGGCTAACTGGGGGCAGACCCGCCGTGACGCTTTCGCATGCGGTGGTAGAACTGGCAAGGAGAGACACCTTCATGGGCACTGCAGCTTCAGCCAGTTCAATCAGCTTCCGTATGACTCTCCACCTTTGGCACATTGCGTCGTTCGAAAATACAGCACGGTTGCCATCGGTTCCAACCGTCCGTAAAAGCTCAGCGGCATCAACAATAGCTTGGATTGCCGTCAACACTCGTTCCACGGTTAGCGCCGAAAACGGGTATCGCGCCCGAGAATTGGCAAAAAGCAACGCGGTCTCCGCCTCTACCAGTGTTCCAATTTTAGCAAGCGCCTGCACCAACAAGGTCGGTCGACAAATACCTTTCCAAAAGCTGATTTGTGGTGCCGATTGCTGCAGACGCAAACGACTGCCCTGCGGGTGGGACTGCACATCTGCCGTGCACGCACCCTGCCCTTTGACGCCCACCCCCGCCATGCCACGCAAAATCACAGCGCTCTCGTTAGAGTCGCAAGAGGCCTGTCGAAGCGCCGCGGCGATGGACGTTGACTTGACAACAGGCAGTTTCCGTCCCCCCTTCTTCCCTGGCGGCGATTTAAAAGATGATGATGCCGCCACCGCTGATGACTCACGCCGCCCTCGCGCCATTTTTCCTTCTTGCTCAGCCAGCGCCTGACTCTCGCCACTGCGGCTTCAATGAAGGCGAGAGAGAAATTTGGGGAGCAGAAGAAATGGAACGCAACATTTTCCAGCGAAGCCAAATTAACAATTCCCCCAAAAACCAAACAACAACAAGAACAACAAAAAATAAAAGAAGCACCAGCGGACTGGAAAACGCACCCCGGACAAAGTCCTTCAAGTCAAACATTTCCTTCTCGCATTCCCCGCATCCCCTCTCACACAATCACTGATGCTCCACCTCCTCTTGATCCCTGTTTGCCGTGCAAATGCTCTCCATCTCAAGCCCGACACTTTCCTCCCTTCGCCGCCATCTTCTGGTACCAACAGCACACCCGGACACTGCGGGGCGTTCACAGTCTTCATCCACCTCCCCCCGCGCATTCCCAAGGCGGCTTTTGCCCTTCTGAATTTGATGCCACGCATTCACCTCAACAAAAACCGTTCCGGCAAAGCGTTCACGGTACTCCTTTTGGCGTGACTCAACCGGCGGCGCTGGAACAAATTCTCGGTGTTGCCCAGAAACGCCCGCTTCGGAAATCGGTTGCGGGTCCTCCACTGTCACCACCACATCGTCCTTTTCTTTCTCCTCACTCCTCCGCATTTGAATTATTCCGCCATTTTTCTTTTCATATCCTAAACGATTCCTCTCAAGCAGCTCCTGTCGACGCTTCTCGCGCTTATATTGCTCCTCCGCCACCGTCGGCCTTGCACTTCTACGCATCTGCCGCACGTTCGACGGCGAAAGCCGCATCTCCCTTATGAGCCGGACAAGTTTCTCAGCGTCAAATAAACGTTTTGTGGCGTGGTCCAAGCACATGAGAACATCCCCCGCATCGTTGCAACGTAGTAGTTCATTTTGATGCAACTTCAACACCGCCAAAACCACCTCCAGCGGCACGCACGAATGCTCAGAAGAGTGGCTCCAGCCGGCAAGAAGACAATCCCACACACGCAAGAGCGTCTGCACAGGAACGACATTAATGAACAGCGCCATGACCCACGCCGACACGAGCGTCTCAACCTCAAAGTGCACCTCCGAAAAGTGTTGTGCAAGACGCGGGAGGCGCTGTTGGAGAAGAGCCTGAAGTACGAGTTGATCCACCTTTGTCCCTATCAGCGATTCCGAGTACAAGTCGTTGGGCAGTAAGTTTTCTAGTAGGTGACACATAAGCCAGAAGGTGCTTTCCTCATCGTCAACCACCAACAGAATAAAAGCAACAAGATAGTTGAACGACTGGCAATAGTTCAAAAGTGGATTGCGCCAGCACAGAGCATGCAGAACATTCCGCGCCTTTCGAATCCCCAACCCACCGTCCGCAAAATATCGATGCTCGGGAAAAGTGCGGTGAAGATCCTTTTCAATGGCTTCGGCATACTCGCCACGCATGTATCCATGACGCTTCAAAAGTGCTCGACAGAAACCCTGATTCTCATCCATCTTCGCCGCAACACCAGATATCGTTAGCCACAACACACCGCGCAGGTGCTGTGGGATGCCATGGTGCCACATAGCCCGCCGCATGAACTCTTCCACCTTGGCGTTCGCAGCAGCCAGCAACGGCAAACCTCGTGAATAACTTTGCCAGTGCTTCTCACAGCGCTGCGCTGCTAGCCGAAGCAGAGGCTCTGCATCCATCTCTGCGGCTCGTACCTCCAAATTAGAACTTGGAGGGAATCCGAGTCGCTCCTCCGACGCCCAGTCCACAGGGCTGAACACCTCCGGCGTCATTTCTGTCCATTTGATGGAGGTATCCACAGGGTCGGGCGCGTGTGCTCCGACGCCCCTCCCCGGCATCTCGTCAAGGGCCGCGCGTTCACCGCCATCCCCACACCCACCGCTGCTGCAGTCACTTGGTGGTTTTTCCTCTGGCCAGAACGAAGCAAGAGCACCGGTCCGAACTCTGTTCTTCATCTTCTCATCGGGTATATGTGTTCCGCTCAAAGCGCCTTGCACCTGATGTCACGTGCAAAAAAAAAAAAAAAAAAAAAAGCTCACCTGCATGCACAACAAAACTCAAAGAAACGAAGGTAAAGAAAAAACGAAAAAACAACTCCACGTCGCCTCACAAAAGCTGCAGGGAAGACGCGGCCGTTCCCCGCCCTCAAAGCCGAGTAAAGCCATAGAAGGGAGAGAAAGAGAGAGAGGCGGTGGTGCAAAATTCAACGCTGGGCGGCCCCTTCCCTCCATAGCAGAAGAAAAAAAAAAAGTAAATACAAACACACACACACACACACACAGACGCAAAAACAACCAAAAAGCGTAGATTGATCCGTAAAAGTCCAAATCGACAGTTGGGACATAAACACAAATATATATTTACTTATAGAAAAAAAACGCACAAAAAAAAAAGAAAAAAAGAAAAAAAGACTAAAAACAGAAGCAACCGCAAAACTACAGGAGGAAGACGCCCAAGGCGGATACTTTATTTCATGCATTTCATCCTTTTATTCTGTCTTTTTGTTCCTCCGTCTCCTTTGCAACTCGGCCTTCTCTTTGCATCCTTGCGGCCAAACGTCATTTTCGCACCCAATCAGTTCAGCACGTGCGAGTTCACGAGTTCACACCCGTGCATGTGGATGGCGTACTTCTGCAGCATCCAACGGGCGCCAACATCTGCCTTCAGTTCGCTCAGCAAAGAAACGCCACTGCCTGCTGCATCCTGTATGCGAGCCGTATTCTCCTCCATGACACACGGCGCCGGGAGCACGACATACACAAATTGTCCATCCTGGGAGAAGAAGCAGCACTGCAATTCGTGTCCCATTGTGCAATTCAAACCAAGACTCGGTGACGCACACGACGCAGTGGACGCCTTACCCACCGTCACCTGAGCAAAGCTCCGCATTTCCGAGCCAGTGTATGGTAGCAATGACTCATGGACTACTAATTCACTACCGCCTGTGGAGGAACATCGAAAAACATGCAGCGTACCCCGGTTACTCAGAGCGGCAAGCCGCAGTCCCGACGAAGCACACGATGTGTCAAATGAGAGAGAAAGCATCCGTGCAGCTTTCACACCGCGGCGAAAATGGCACAACAGCCGGGCAGAAGAAGGCTCAAAAACTTTTACTGTTGTACCTCGCTCCGAGGCTGTGGCAAGTCTCGTGCCGTCCCGCGTCATTGCCATACATACCACCGCACGATGATGTGCCTTTACAATAGAAACGCGCTCAACAAAACCGCATCGCTTCCCGCCAGAGGCGTTCACCACATCCGTCCATTCTCCCTCACGATCCATCGGCTTCTCAGTGATTTGGGCCACCCACACATCCCCATACCCCTGGTCCGACTGCGGGAATGCCAAATAGCTGACAGCTTCGCCATGGACGTTGGTTGTCAGTTCTGAGAGCACAAGAAGACCATTTGGGTTTGGCGGGGATGCCGTGCGCAACTCCGCAAGGCGTTCCAGAGTTAAAAGGTCAAAGACGTGGATGCACTCCACCAGAGCAACGACCAGGCGCCTCGTGTTCATCTGAATTCCTACTACTTCAGTCTCAAAGTGCAACTCCGCCATTCTCTGACCCTTGGACGCATCGTACAGGCAAAGAACACGCGAGGTCGATGCTACAGACGAGGTCGACCTGCCACTCACTGCTGCTCCCTCCAATTCCCCTTCGGAAACCAACTCGGACGTCACACCACCCTCAAGCACAAATGCAATCAGCGGGGTTTCACCAAGAACAGCAACCACACGTACGGGGCCACCCACCGCACGACAACCGCGAGTTGCTGGCGTCTCGCCCGCACTTGGAATTATTTTTTTCACGATCCCCAATGAATGGACATCATACGCCCTGAGACCATCTGCGCATCCGAGAAGGAGGAAACGCCCCCCAACGCTGGCAGCAATAGTTTGAACGACACTCGACATATATTCTGTTGCTAAAAATGCTCCTACTCCCTCCTTTTCCTCATCCAAGTCAATTGTCTAATCCTTTTGTTATCCCTTCTCCCCCTTTTTTTTTTTTTTTCTTACGTACCGCAAAAAAAAAAAAAAAAAAAAAAAAGGAATATACACGCACACGCCTCCACGCACATGCATGTGTGAATGCACACAATAAAGAAAGATAAGTAAATGAGTTATGAGAAAAAATAAATAGCTCGCAGCACCATACTTTCTTTTTATTTTATACTTCTTTATAACCTCCACAATTGCGTGTGTGCTTGTGTGTACCGTAGCGTAACTGCCGGGGATACAGGGAGCGGAGGGCGCGGTGAGGCACAAAACAAAAAAAATTAAAATTAAAAAAAAAAAAAATGCGTCAATAAAGGTGCTGTCCCCATTTCATGTGTACTCCTCCCTCACAACTGCCGTCATTTATCCCTCGTCCTTTCCTCCCCCCTTAAGCGTACATCCGCAACACTGTTTGTTCTTGCCGGTGTTCATTTCCTTTCCACTCACAGTTTCTCGTCGAAACGTGGAGCTTGTGCCTCCCCTCCCCCCTCTCCCAGCCATTTAACCGGATCAGGCCTCACAGTAAAAAAAAAAAAGAAAAAAAAAATTGGCAACACAGGAATCAGCAGCAAAAACAACAAGGAAAAAGATCCCACCCTACTATCAGACACCCGCATCCGGCGCGGTCGATGGAATGACAAAAAGGCAGAGAGAAGATCAAAGCCGAGGCACCGCACACACACAAACACGCAAAAACAACAACAACAAAAAAGTGGCTGGAAAACACGAGAAAAAAGGTGAAGAAAAGCAAGAAAATGACGTGAAACAAAAAAGCAGTCTCAATGACACATGACCGCATCGTAAGCAGATTTATGCACGTAAATATTATGGAACTAAAGTGAGACCGCCACTACAACTGTGGAGGGTCCTCAAACAACAGGTTTGCTGCACGTTCCAAACTTCGCTTAGCCTTGAAGAAGGCCACTTTGCACTGATCCCTGGTGAAGCCAAGCTGCATCAACTGCTCAACCTTCGCCTCTTCCTCCTCCGTCAGTGGCCTCTCCAGGTAGTTCTGCGCCTCGGTGCTCTCATCGTCCGCCTCCTCCGACAGGCCGCCCCTCACCGTGAACTGCGCCAAAAGGGAGCTGACGGCCTCCTCCACCTCCTCGTCAAGTTCTTCCTCCTCGCCAAAAATAGCCGCATGAGCCTCCTCCTGCTCCCGCTGCAGGGTCTCCACGAGGTCCTCATTGTTCACGAGGTCGAGAAACTCCTGATAGTTGCTCGTGATGAGCTCTAAAAGGCGCGGATCACGCTCCTGAATTTGCTGCATAATTTCGGCCGGATTGGACAGAAACTGTTGTCGCATTTCCACAAGATTCGGGACCGTTTCAAGAAGGTGACTCAACAGCTCCGCAGGACCGTCTTCCTCTTCTTCCTCCTCCTCCTCATCGTCGTCACCTGCCGCTGTCCCGCCATCGCCCAAACCATCCGGCTCTTCCGCGGCGTTGGCATTTCTCTCAGGGACAGTCAACTCAGCTGAAGCGGGCGTTACCGTATTCGCCACTAAAGCCGTTGGGGCTGCAACCGCCTGTTTTGACTCGGAGCGTTGCTGTTGGTTGGGGCCCACCTCTGTACCCGTTTTTTGCTCCTTATAGACACCTCCCGTTTCCTCCTCTCTTTCTCTTTTCGCGTCTACGACTATCAAATCGCCATCGCAAATCCCACTGTCACGAAGCAGCACCTTCTCACAAGCAAAATCCGCGGTGTCGTGGACCATGCGAAAGCCGTGGACCGGTAGGCGGAAGTTGATTGCAATGGCGGCGCGCAGGTTACTAAGCGTCGCTGCGGGGTTGTGTATCACAAGCTCCTTCGTAATTTTGCCCTCGCCGCCCATAGAACAGTTCACCTTAAGCTTCATTGTACCTTTCTACACACGTGCAGGCGGCTCGTCACTCCCTACACAAGACACACGCACACACAAACACAAAAGCAACCAAAAAAAAGTTTTTTTTTTTTTTCTTCTGAAATAAAAATCAGACAGAAAAAAAATCCAAAAGAACCCGCGCAGACAGAGACACACGTAAACATAGTCCGACGCCAAAGTCCCACTGAAAGAAGAAACTCAACTCCTCGCTTTTCTCTTCTTCTTCTTCTTGTTCCTCCCTCTCCCCCTCTCTCTGTACTCTCAACTCCCGACAACATGACGGCACGAGAATGAGAGGGATGCGAATAGCAACAAACATCAACAATACACACACGCACAAACTGTTAGCGGTGTCGTATAAAATCCGCTTGTGTCGTTCCAAAAGGGCAATGACCACTCCCGGGAGGAGCCCAGACGGCAGTGGACAAGCCAGTGCCCGTCCACAGCGCCACATTCGGATCTATCCGCAGCAACTCCTCCATCGCCCATGAGGGATCCGTGAGCGGAGGACACCCGCGCACAAATCGTACCGCCATAGGGGCAGAGTTATCCGACTCGTCATCACTATCGTCGTCGTTGTTACTCTCCGTTCCTGTTTGCGGCCCGTTATTCGACGGACGGAGTTGACCCCTTCTCTTTTTCTGTTGCTGCTCTTGCCTGTGCAGATCTCGCAATTGCTCAAGCAGCACTGTTCGGGCACGAAATGCAAGAGGCCCACTCTCCGGCATTGCAGGACGCTCACTTGGCGGCAAATCCATTGCACCTCAACTAACAAAAAACGCCCCACAAAAAAAGAAGAAAAAGAAAAAAGGGAAAAAACAAAAAACGCAATAGTGTTTAAAAAAGGGAGCAGTCTCGCACACAACAAGATGCATCTCAGTTCTGGTTCTCAGCACTCCCATATCGACTGGTCCACTGCAGTTACGCTTAAAGATAGACGTCAGACAATCCCCCACCCGCGTGCGGATGGCTAGTGAAAAGTTAGCCTCACGGCCATCGACCGCGACGCTCATATGAGGGGAATACCAGAGAGGAAGAAGATGCATGTATTCGGGCAATGCCAGTGCGCCCCACAGCAACGCCAACAAGGAGAAGGGCAAGGCAGGAAAACAAAACAAAACAAAAAAACGCAAAGTAAAAAAAAAAAAAAAAAAAAAAAGAAAAATAAAGGAAAAAACAAAGAATTACCGCGTGTTGCCCTCCGTTTCTGTTTGCTGGCGGAGTCTCTCGCGTGCGGGCGGCAACAACAAAAAAAGAAATAGTTAATTTAGGCGGAACAGAAAACGGCAGATAGGCACGGAATTGTCAGCATTTCGCCCATCAGAAAAGAAAAGAAAAAATAATACAAGAAAAAAAAAAAAAAATAAATACAGCAAAAAGGGAAAAAAATGCGGGGGAATGAACAATTCGAACAAGATTCCTTCACACAATTCTCTTTTCTTTCATCCCTTGCGTTAATTCAGGCAGCGTCCTCAGCAAAGACAGAATGGATAAATGGGGATGCTGGTGCCTGTGGTAAGGATGTACACATCTTTCCCTTCCTCTGAAACCTCGCCCCATGCTCCGTGTGGCACGTTCATTTTCAATAGAAAACGGCACCAAAAGCACTCCTGAGTGCAAACCCAGTTGTTAGCCCTCACACTCATCAATTCCGCCAGGTCAAATGGTCTTTATGCGTGTATGTTTGTAGGAATTAACCACTCCCCACGCCTACGTCTTTCATGTTTCCCTCCATCTCTACCAAAGTTGACGAAGCACAACCGGGGTGCCGTGAAGTTGCACAAGCGCCGTTGGGGCGGAATTACTTGCCGCTCCGATTTCCATTCCACGCCGAGTGATTTTGGACGATCCCAAAAACAATTTTTTGTCGAAGACACTTTGGGGGCAAGACGCAACCTCGGGGGCGTGACAAAACGATTGGACTCACCACCTCTACCCACAGCAGCGCGTGCATGAGCATGATCCTCCGGCACTCGCCGGACTGCGTTGATGCGGGGCCTACTACGACTGGATGACACGTGGACTGCACTCCCTGCAGAATCTGTAAAATTTGATGTGTTGCCCCACGACGCTCCGCCCAGCGGCGTGTTGGGCATCGCATGCGAAAGGGAGATGATTGCACGATGCCCTACAAACCGCGTGCAGCGCGCCGGATCTTCTTTCGTGTTTGAGTGGAGGGTTAGATCCCCTTCAATTAGTGGGCCAACATTCCTCTTGCCTCCGCGTGACGGTGGCGCCTTTAAACCAAACAACTCGTTGAACCATTCGGAGTCCTCACCCCACGCCACGGTGTATGGCACCTCCTCTGCCACTGACGCATTCAGTGACTTCTCGGGTGCATTTATGCCTGAAATTGGTAGCGATACGCCAAGTGCGTCGTCCCTGTCAAGCACCCCGCCATTGATACCCTTCGTCACAATAGATTCCTCATCAAAGTGCACACGCCGACAATGACCCTCGGCCGCTGCCGCCGCAACTACAAAAATCGATGAGGAATCACGAGCTCTGGGTGTTTTCAAAATGCATTTTCCCGGTACGGCATTCCGCCAGGGGTACGCGGTGGCTGCTAGTGGAGGACTAATCGTGGCATCATTGCTGGTGATTGTGTCGGCCAACAAACTCCGTGTGAAAGAATACGCCGATCTTGCGCGCCGCCTTTGACTGCCGTGGTGTGACGGCGTTGAAACCCTTGCAATCCCGTGCGGTAGATGCATGCTTGTCCACTCGCTTTTTCCCACTTCCCCCGCCTTCCTTCCTGTTGGAAAGATCACTGCCGCGGACGAATGGTGCAGCTCTAATGGGTCTGAAAAAACGCGTGGAGCCCAGTGTGGGCGGCGGAGACGTACGCCGAAACGTGATAAAAATAAAACACACACGCAAGAGAAGAAGAAGAAACGAAGAAAAAAAAAAAAAAAAAGAAAAGTGGTAATGAAGTGCGAGAGAAATCATTTGAAAGCAAATCCACTCAACGCAGCATGAAATGACAACAACACCAAATTCAAGACAAACGAGGGACATTTATGCGGCCCTCTGAATATGCGGTGGGGGAAAAAACTTCAGGGCACGGCATCGCTGCACACGCATACATAAAGAAGAACATCCCCACCATGCACGCAGCCAAGCGCATGGTCAGAAACAACAGCAAATGAGCATGGAAGAACAAATGTGTGGCCGCATTAAAAGGGAAAGAAATAAACAAACGTCAACAACAACAAAAAAACATTTATTTATATTTCTTTCCTTCTTCCAGTTGATACCCGTCCTACAAAAGAAATGTAGAAACAACTCAACTTCTATTTTCTTTAATTTCATACACACACAAACACACACGCCGTACTTCATTTCCTTTCCTCATGGCCGTTTTGGTTCCGTTCAGTGTTCCCCTGCGTAATAATAATCCCCCGCCCCCTTTTTTTTGTCACTTTTATTTTCTTTTTCTTTTTCCTTCTCTCTTTTTTTTTTTTTTTTTGCTTTTCTTGTTGTTGTTGCTTTACTCCTCGCTCTGCTTCTGCTTCTGCCGTTTTACCCACGCCCCTCTCGCTATTGACCGTCCCCTGCATGAATACACGCATCCATCGCCATGGATCTCCTCCCAAATTGGAGGTTCCACCACTTTTTTTTTTTTTTTTCACACCAACAGCACCACAAAAACAACAACACACAAAAACGCCCACACACACCTCCCCACACACTACGAGAGGAAATCACACAACCGGCACGCCACACGCACCAAAGAAAAATGCAAAAAAAAAAAAGTTTTGTCCTTATTTGCCAGCAGCGTCCCTCTCAGTCGACTTTAATGCTCGCGTATATTGTGCGTACAAAACATATGCCAGAAGTGAGTCCAATCGCCCCTGCTGCAAGGCCGTATGCACATGAAAGCAGCCCCATGTACATAAAGTACAGTAGCGATGAGGCAAACGAGCTGATTGCGAGCTGCGTGCAGTAGAAGTAGATCGAGTAAATAAAAACATGTATTCCTAGTCCTCCCGAGAGAATAAAACTGATCCACCACCACTGATGGTTCTCGTAACACAAGACGTAGTAAAGGTGGAAAACCGTCATGAGGGCTGTAATGGCGATCCAAAGAAGAAAAACCAGCGCAAGAAAACCGAACACGTAATACACCTGGCCGGCCCACAGCGCCTGCAGTACGAAATTCAACTCCAAGATGATTGTGGAAAGAGGAAATATGGGAGGAATGACGTACAGAAACGAGGGACTGTTTGCCCACATCTGTGGTGGGATCTCACGCGCCAGACGGCCTACTCTCACAGGGTTTGCAGGTGGGTCCTGCCTAAACGAGAAGGAGGCGCCCAAAAAGGTCAGTGGCAGACTGATCAGCATCCACAGCAAGAAAATGGTGAAAAGGACGGAGAAGGATACGGTGTCTGTGGAGCCGTGAGCCCAATTGATCATGTTCGCAAAGGCGTAGACACCAAAAACAGTCCCAGGGAATGCACAACCGCAGAAGAACACGTGCTTCCATTCACGACGATTAAAATATTTAAGCAGGAACCCACATACGTATCCAGCCACAGTGGACATAAACACAAAGAGAATGATGATGGCAGTCAAAAGAGCACCACGTCGTGCAGGGGAAAGAAAACCCAACAGCGCAAAGAGCAACACACCGGTGAACATGGATAACACCTGGAAACCAGTACCCGTGAGTGAGGCCAGCAGTGGTGCTCGATCTGGGGGACGGAACACGTCGGCATGTACGAGTTTCCAACCGGTCTCCTCCTGATTATCCTCAGGATCAAGGGAATTGTAACGGTTAAAATCTTTGTGTAAGGCACGCATCAATACCGTGGCGACGGAGGTGGCGCACAAGATAACTATCAGTAAGCTACCGCAAACGTAAAGCCAATGAAAACTAGCACTAGTATCCGCAATTGAGCTATGAAGATAGGCGTCCCAACGTGTTGCCCAAATAACATTGGAAGGCTGCCATGTGACACTGTACGTCCAATACACCGTTGCGCCCTCACGCACATCATCTGTGCTGAGAAAGTTCATCTCACCCCGCCGGAATACCAGAGCCTCACTACAGCTATTTCCACCTATATCGTGCTTAATGCTGTGGGGAGTAACCCTTAGACCGACAACCATGAACTTTTCGCTGTCCCTTGGAGCGGTGTTGTAGTCAATGACAAAATCCAGGTGATTGTTGATAAGTGTCTTGCCCGCGCACTGACGTGGGACACCGATGGGGTAGCCGCGATAGTAGTTGTACTGCATGTCTTTTGATTGAAACTTACAGGAAGCAAGATACTCGGGCAGCCCATCCCCAAAGACGGGAAGATTATCAACGTTCATAAAGCCTCGGTAGCCTTTTTCAATGTACTTCTCCAGCTTATCAATATTATTCCTGATGTTGCGATTGTTAGCCACCACGTCGCAATCGGGGAGTTTTGTGCAGGTTGAGTTTTTCTTCATGTTCACCGAGTAAAGAGAGTTCTGTATGCGGTCTCCCCATATGACCTCCCCAAGGGCCTCTGGCTTCGTCTTGATGAACTCGGGCGCACAAAAGGGCAGATTGTAGTAGCCCTGTGGAAACAACTCCTTCAAGGAGCGGAGGGAATTCACCATAAATGGCACAGTCTCGCCCTCGCTGTAGTACTTGGGCTGCATGCCCGGAATGTAAAAGGCATCCGCAACAAACGGCGAGAATAACACGGCGGCCACAGCAAGAAGAAAAAAAGACACGGCAGAAGAAGTGCGCATCTATAATAATAATAATAATAATAATCAAACAAACAAAAAAGATTTTTACCCCCTCGAGAGGATTTCTCTCGCTGTACTATTCCTTCTTCAACGCTCGCCTTCCCTTTCCCCAATATGCGTCTTTTCTTCTATCCTGTTTGTTAATTGTTTCTCGTGTGACTGTTGTTAGTATTTATCAATATTATTCGAGGTGGTATTACTGATATCACTATAGAACTTGCTGGTCAGTTCTTACCAATTCAATGCTGCCTCTATTATTTCCTTCAGTGGTGTGCGGCGGTGCCACAGCGCAGGAAGAGAAAAACAGCCCAGAAAAGAATCCACGCAGGCAAGCGATTGTGCGTGAGAGAGTGGATGCCAGACAATCCCAAAGGGAAAGAGAGAGAGAGAGTGTGTGTGTGCGTTTCTGTCTTTCCATATATTTGCGCGTAATTCCTCCTTCGATATTTTTTTAGGGACCGCACACGCCCTCCTTTCTTGTTCACACAAACAAACAAACAAACAAAAGGAAGTAGCAAGGAGAGGCGTCCACACACAGCTACCATCACAACCAAAAAACACGGCTGCCACGACTACTGCCGCCGCTTCCTGGCGCTGCCTGGGCCCATCAACACCGCCTCTGTCACCGTTCGCGGTGACGAGCAGCCGTTCGAAAAGGAACATCCGTCCACATCCACCCCGTTTGCTTCCACCGCAGCTCCCAACGTTGCCATCATCACATCGCCATCGCCACCACCAGCCGAGCTACTGACGTTACAAACACCGCCACTACCGCCAACTGCTACTGCTGGAGCCGTGGGCAGCGGGAAGAAGATGTCCTGCAGCTCACGCCGCCCACACAAAAAGAAGGTCAAGCCATACAAAACGCAGAAGCCCGTGAGAACCGACACCCACCACGCGAACCCGCCTCCTGTCAGTCGCCAACTTGCAAGGCAACAAAAAACGTAGTACATCGCATACAATGTGAAGATGAAGTCCAGCGCAAACTTGCGACGCTGAATCGTGAGAGCAAGCGGACATGAAAAAAAGCATGCGGTCAACAAGTGCATAAGAAAGAAACGCATGGCGGAGCCGTCGGAAACATCATCTACTCTCACGGCAAAAAGAGAGCGGAGAGGCACATGAAAGCAATACCCCAATGAGGTGAAGAGTGGGACGGAGAGAGCGCTGCTGTCAATGAAAGTCAGGGAAAGAACACCAAGCACAACGCGCACGACGCCAAGCATGATAAAAAACATGCTCAGGGTATGCAAAATCTGAAGAAACACAAACTTTGGATCACTAAGAGGCGCCCCCAGTGGAATCGGCATCTTGCCCTTGTCTTTTTTGTTGTTCCACTCCTGCTTGTTTGCCGCCACCTCACTTGCTCGAGTGTTGTTGCCCAACCGCTATGCCACGCCCAAGAATGAGGTGGGGGCCCTCCAATGCAGCTCGGAGTGTCCTCTACCTTCTATTGTTGCCACTACTATTATTATTGGTATTGTTATTTTGTTTTTTCTCCCTTGTTTGGCCGCTACCGGGCCCACACCGCACACCTGCACACTTTATGTATGGACCAGAAAGTAACAGAGGCGACCAAAAAGGGGGTAGCGCAAGTGACACACACAACAACAACAACAACAAAAAAAAAAAAAAAAATCAGACGCGAAAAAAAAGCCGCAATATCCATCATTTTTTCTTTATCCTTTTTCTGGTCATCTGAATTTCCCTCGGAGATCTCTCCCCTGCCCATCCAACTGCTGTCACTCAGCAACGTATTACAACACGCCCTCCCTCTTTCCTTAGTCCAGCAGCTCTGCCTGCAGAACATTTGCCAAGGAGTGCTCCGACACCAGCAGTTTGTCTACAATATCTTGTGTGTCAACAGGCAGCGGCTTCAGCGCTGCCCAATGATCCTTCAAAGTGAGACGTAATTCGGTTATAGTGGCGAGTGACTCCGTGGATTTCATCACAACAGGTATGAATCCGTCCACAATCGCCATATTCGGCACATCGTCCGGGATAACCAACATTCTTGACTCATCACAAGGCGCACTAGCCAGTAGCAGCCCACACGGCGGAACAAACGTTCCCAACATGGGCAGTTCTTCTCCTTCCCCAGCGGAAGCGCCATCAAACGCACAAAACCACGGAAATGAAGAATGGCATGGTGACAGGGATGAGGATGCGGGGTCGGAAGAGGCATTACAGGACTTTGCCAAGTTGGGTGGCACGGCAATCTGTGCAGTGCGCTGACGATCCCTTGACTCCACAGTTATCAGGCGGAGTACGCCGTCGGCAGCAACCTTTTTCTGTATGAACGCCCTTGGAAATGTGGCGAAGGAAACAGCAAGGCGCAGGCGCCCCTCATCCTTTTTTCCCCATCCCTCCTGCAAGGGACCCCATGTCCCCTCTGAAACCACGCAAGAAGAGTCCACCAGTGTTGTCAGTATGTGAGACGGAGAGGTCAACTTCTTCAATTGCTTCGAAAGTTCACGGAGTCGTGCTGCAATGACAGTGGCGAGACGCTTGGCCTCTTGGGAAAGCTCAAGAGCGGCAAGTTCCACCACATCCCCGCTCCTGCAAACATCATTTTCACCAATGAATGAAGAGAGCACCAAGGCAACCACACGAATACAAGACTCTAAACAGTCTAACAATGACCCCGCAAAGAGGAGTTTGGCAAGTTGCAACGGAAGCGCACCAATCACCAGAGGTGAAGCTCCCTCACGCATAGGAAGCAATGGCGGCAAACATAAGGAAAATAATGCCACAGCCACTCGTATCGCATTTGCCTCAATAGTCTTTTTATTTTTTTCGTCCCCTCCTTGGGTTTTCACCAGCCCCATTGTACGCAAAAGATGTTGTGCCGCTACAGGCAAATTCAATGGGGCAGGTGTCGGCATGGAAACAAGTTCACGCTCCACGATATTAAAAAGCAGTCGCAATTCTGGCGAGTCTAGGTGCTCTTCGCCTCCCCGTAGCAGCGTTGCCACCCCAGCTCCTTCAGGGAACTCCTCCAGTGGCAGCGGGATTGCATCCTTTTGCCCCGCCAGCACAGACCGAAGGTCTCTCATGGTTTTTGTCTCGAAGAGCATGTGAGCAGCGCCCTCGGCACGGAGTGCCGGGTACGTCTGCAGCAATTGTGCGACCGCCTGGAATGTGGCCTTGCGTTGCAGCTGTTTGTAAAGTTCAGCAATTGCCCTATTGCGTGACTCTTCGGCATGAATGCGGTCCTCTCCTTTTCCTGCCATGCGCAGCCCACTCTCATCTTCCATTTCAACAAGTGAGACGTAAACCAACTGAACCCCCGCCGCCGAGTTATTGCGTTCCTTTAGTGTCAGACGTAGTGGCAAAAATGGGGCTCGTAACGTTGAGTGGAGTGCCATGATGGCCAACTTCCCACGTGGTGTAAAATCGCGAAGAGTGGGATCAAATAGATCCCCATGCCGGTTCCTCAAAAAGTTCCCTGTTTCTGAATTCCCCTGCACTGTGCCACTGATTATCCCCAAAATGTATTCGTAGTGCATCGCCGCCCGCGTCACGGCCTCTTGTCCTTCCTCACCCATTCCACGAGCCACAAACGGAGTGCCAAGAACTGGCTGCTCAACCAAATAACGTCGGTGTGGGGGTCGGCCGTAGACTTCAAAGCGAAATGACAAGGGCGGCGGTGCCGGTAGTCGGGCAGCAGCACACTTTTGTGGCAACCTAGACTTGACGTTCGTGAAGAGTGGCAGGGCTTCGACGACGTCAAGGCCATTATCCTCTAGATCCACACCACTTCTTGGCGCTTTCCCCTTAGTAAAAAGAGCATCCCATACAACCTGTTCCTTCATCTTCTTTATGTATCCACGGCACGCCGTCACATAACCTTGCCATACGCGTGGCTTGTGGCATTCTCTACGATTTGGGGGTCTCGGCAACGGCGGCTTCTCCATGTGCATGTCTGGAAGACTTTTTAAGCCTGGCGGTGACTTCGTATTCGGGGGCCTCAACGGATCACCAGGATTTGGGGCATGGCGTCCTTTTGACTTCGCGATAGCCGCATACTCAGCCTGTTTCGGCCCAATGTAAATAGGTATCCCCAGTTCTCCGAGAACATAAACAGCGTGCATGCAACATAAAAAAAAGGCATCTTTCTTCGTTAAAGCACATCCCAAGGCGTAGCGTCGGCCAAATTGTGGGGGCACCGGTATTTCCATAATGGCTCGATGAACAAAGCCGTAAAGGGGATTGCAAACGTTATATTGCCGCATACAACGAGAAATATCTACCCCTTGACGTCCACAGTAACCTTCAAGCAAACGTGGTGCATGGCGAAAGAATTCAGAGGGGTGAACAAAAACCAATCCCGCCAAGTCGAAAAGTGCGTCGTCCGTCACTCCTGGAGAAGGCGAAACGGCTTCTGCTTTTCTCGTTGCTGTGGCATCCGTGTGATTCTCTCCGTCTGCTGCCTTATAATTCCCATCCGGTGGATGAGTTGATGACACTGTTTGCTTTATACCCTCGCCACAGGGTGCTGTGCCCTCTTTCCTTGTCTCCTTTGACAGGCGCGCCCACAGGCACGAGTCCGCGTGCTCCTTTCGCACCGGTGGAGGAGTAGGCACAGCCCTTCGTGTGGAGTGCGTCTCGTACGGCGCCCAACGACCGAGCATTCCGGCGGCATCGCAGTGCCTTTCCTGCAAAGCTTGAAGATCGTAAAGCGCAATTCCGAGTTCGTCAAGAAGAAGTTCGGCATGCACAGCGCACATAACGAGAGCCTCCTCCTCCGTGTAAGCCTCCCCGTGTGCCACAACGTGACCAAATGCCTCCGGGACCGGAAGTACAACTTTTTTCACCCATCGTTTCAGTCCTTCATCTGTCTCAAGCATAGAGCTCGTCACAGCGACCTCCAACCGCTTCCCATGGCGCTCCAAGTAGTCCCTCAATCGGACTAGCGCAAAGCGATCCGCCTGACGGACCGAGGGAAGTGTGTGGACGTAATTTCGAGTCTCTTGCACGTTAACGCTTGGGTTTTGAATGATATATCCTTCCGCATCGGCATCCAACGACCAGTCACTCTTTGGCAATCCCGCTCGTGCGCCTTGAATCCGCGCCTCATGGTACTCTGACGAAAAACCACGCTGCCGCGCAGCCAGCGGTAAACCACCAATGTTTCTTGCTGGCGAGAGCCCTGGAACCACGATGCGGCCGAGATGAGCCACAACATAGCGGTAGGGCGGCGGAATGACTGTATCACGGGTAAGATTACGCTGCTGGAACTCCTCTCGGCCGAAGGTTGAACTTCCCAACAGCGGGCGGTCAAGTGATTTGAGCACACTGAGGGCATGCATGGAGGCGGTGGTTTCAGCCTCCATCTCTGATGTACCAATTCCAATGGCCACAAAGGATGACACGGCGACATCATCACCATCATGAACACTTGCCGGCCCTGTAGATGCCGTTGTACCCGCCACGAACGGAACAGGGACTGTTACCGTTGCCCGATAAACCTCGTGGCCCTTCACACCGAGGCTCTCCACAAAAAATAGGGAACCCACTTCCTTCGCGTCTTCCCGGTATTGCGCCATGTAACTCACAAAAATGTGGTGGGCAGCTGGATCAATTCTTTGCAGCTCCGTGACGTTTTCAAACTTCTCAATTGCCTTAGCGTGACTCAGGAGAACAGATTCCAGAGAGGCCGCAGAGTCCACCTCGGCTGCCGTCTTCACAGAACTTTCCTTAACAAGCTGAAGGGGCGGTGGAGAGGGCTTCGTGAAGTGATATTCATACCCACAAGGCCCGCTGCACCAGCG
This sequence comes from Trypanosoma cruzi, assembly GCF_000209065.1. Lineage (NCBI taxonomy): Eukaryota > Euglenozoa > Kinetoplastea > Trypanosomatida > Trypanosomatidae > Trypanosoma > Trypanosoma cruzi. Next base: position 19,544 of record NW_001849273.1, on the reverse strand, counting down.
ATTTACCTTTCGACACTCATCCGCATGAGTCTCTTGCTTCTCCTTGTCAGAAGGATACAATGCAAGTCCTAGTGCATCGATGATGAGCTCGGCATGCATACATGCAAGCGCAATCGCTTCCTTCTTTGTAGGTGATTTGCCACATGCAATGCGCTCGCCAAAACGCCCATCAATAGGAAGCCTAATTTGTGCAACAAACATCTTATTATTATTATTATTATTATTATTGTTATCAGCACCTGTATGGGAAAAAGCTTCTCCACTACCACTACCACCAAATTTTTCCTTCGAGACGCATTTGTGGAGAGGCGTCACACGAGAGTATCGCTGAATATTGCAGTTGTATGCTGCGAAAAACTGTTTTATACGGTAAACGCTTCCATAGTCCAGTAAGAATGGAGAAGCCAACGTCAACTTCATCGACGTAAACGCACCCGCCGTAACGTTAGAGAACTCCATCTTGTCAATCTGCAGCCGCCGTTCCACCTCCTTCGTCGCTCCCTCTCGCAACAGCTGTAGTCGTGGCGGGGAGGGAGTACTGGGAGGTCGGGGATCATCTCCGGGCATTGGCGCCCATCGCCCCGCGTTTCTAGCCGCCTCGGCATGTCGTTTCTGCTTCGATGTGAGCTGAAACATGGGGAAGCCCATGGCGTCAATGACACGCTCCGCATGCATGGCCGCCACCAGCTCCGCCTCCTTCTCTGTGGAGGCCAATCCTTCCCCCCAGCGCTCGCCGTACTCGGGAGGAAGCGGAACACGAACCCTCGCGTGGAACAGCTTCTCCTCGTCGCCCGCTGTCTGCACCTCCCGCACTTCTGCCAACAGATGGCTCGCCGAAGAAGACGTCTCACAGGCGCTGTGCGGCATGCGCTTAGCAAAGTTTGCCACTTTTGCTCGAGCAAAGGTGTCAATTGTCGTGATCGTCTCCGCGGCGGCGTCTTTGCTCGCCTCGTACTCCTCCAACTCAGGGAAGTCCTCCACGTCGTCACCGTCCACGTTCGTGCGGCTTTTATTATTGCGGCTTTCATCAACGTCATCTGGCAGTAGCAGCTCCACCTCCAGCACCTCTGGGGTTCCACCAGACAAACACAACAGCGGCCTTGTTGGCTTCGTTATGCAAAAGGCCCGACATCCGCCCGGCCACAATGCGTGGAAGAGCGCGGGTCGCAGCAGTCGACCAAACGCCGCGTTGAAGGATGATCGCATTGCGTTCCACGCAAACAAAGACAAGATTTAAGACGGCTGCGACGCGCAATTTCTTTTGTTCCTCCTACTTGAGCGGTACTGAAGTTATCTTTGAACTTCCCCCCTCGCCGCAATGGAGAAAAGAAAAAACAACAACAAAAAGAAAAAAAGACTTTCATGAAATCAACAGAACGGAATGACGGGCAGCGAGGCAAAAGGAGAAAAATTCGCACTCCGCCCAATTTTCAAATTTTTTTCTTTTTGTTTATTCTCCTCTTTTGCCCTCCCCGTGACTCCTCTTCGCTTCTCGTAATTGTCGGCAGGGCAAAAGTAAACGGGCGAATGCGTTCCAACATTCTTTTTTTTTTTTTTTTTATTCTCCGCTCCCTCCTCGTCTTTCTTTTTTATTTTCTTATTTTTTTTTTTTTTTTCGAGGTTGCCGGCGTTTGTTCTCGCAACGCAGCGGTTTTGACTGGTGGGCATCCGGCACGGAAAGGCAGTGAACGACAGTCAAAAACAACGACAACAAAATGGAGGGGGCCTGCGAGTCGCACCTCCCGCGAACACACACAAAAGTTTTTCCCTCGTCTTCTTTTGGAGTTGCTTTTTTTTTTTTTTTTTTTCCCTTTTAATGGCATTCCTTCCCGATTTCCTCCTCCTGCTGCTGCTCCTGCCCCCCTCCCACAGACATCTGTACGGCAGCTCCACCGCCACACACACACACACACACACACAGCTTTCACAGTAACAAAGAGAAACTACGCGGCTTCCATTGCCTCCCCGTTGTATACTCCCACAGTACGCCTCAGCTTGTGGTAGTACTCCATTGTTTCCTGAATGAGCTGCAGCCTCGAGATATTCCTCAGCGAGGCACAAAAAAACAGCGGCTGCAGAAGAACACCAATAACAAAGATGATGCACAGTAGCATGAACTCGGCGGCCGCGGTAAAATACATCTTTGGGTTAAATACAAAGAAAACAATATTCGCAGAGAGACATAAGAGCGGCACCGAGTACGGCAAGACCGTTAGGAGCGGCGTCATCACTGCCATGGGGATTATCCAAAACAGCGCACTAGAGGTGACAAAAAACAAAAACGAGAAAAGAGCAACACGCAACTTCAGATACTTCGGGTGCGCGGTTCCCGGCGGCAAGGCCCACTCCCGACGCCTGAATACCGACGGCAGACGCGCCTCCGGCAAAGGGATATCGGACTGACCATCGCCACGCAACCAGCTGTCAAGAAGAGAGAGACGCTCCTTGTCGAAAAGATAATCCTCCAAGTGAACAACATGACGCCCGATAAACATTACAACATGCCGGAGAACCTTCAACTGCATGTGTTTGATAGGGAATAACCTCACACAGACTATAGCCGTCCCTGTGCCAAAAACAATTAATGTGTTTGCCACACACCTCAACCAGTAAGGGTTCCTCGTGAACCACAGTATCACACCCAGCGAGAAACGCGCAAAACAACTTCCCAGCAACTCTATGAGAAAAAAGAAGAATTGATAATAACTTTCCAACAACCGACTCTTTTCCGGGGCAAGATAGGATTCTAACCACGCACTGATTCCATCGACTGCTGGTGTCACCATGATCACGGGAAATCCAGGGGCGAGCGGCGGCGTGAGGGTACTATTTGCTCCATCCTTTATCATCACCTCATGTGCGGCAAACATAACGTAAATTGGAGTCGCCAAAAAGACGTACAAGAGTGTCATTTCAATGCAACAAAAGCGGATAAAATCAAGGGAGACACCAAGCGGGTCAGTATCAAAGACCTGGGCCAAGACAAATTTCCAGTAGGCTGTATCATCCTCCAGGTTCAGGTCCACACTACGAACAAAATATAACTCAACGCCCGGAGCAAAGAGGGGGACGATGATGGCTGTCTCCACATGCAGCAAAATCATGGAACAGAAGCTCCCTACTAACCAATAAGCCAGAAGTCGTGTAAGTGTCAGTTCACCAGCGAATGCCGACAACGATGCCGGAAACGTTAGAAAGTACGGGGATAAGGCAAAGTGCACAACGATGCCTCCACAGGTGGTCATCAGAATTGAAAACAACACCAACTCAGAGAGGTAAGTAATAAACCATAAGGCAATGTCAATTTCCGTCGCACCTGTTTTCCTCTCTTGCGCCTCTGCAAAACGACGGGTCGGATCATGAATTCGTTTCCTCGGATATAGAAGACGCCTAAGAACCAGACCCAACACCAGAATTAGGCAGAGCAGTAGCTTCCCAAGAGAGAAATTCACAAGAAATGAAAGAGGCACGAGTGTCCCAAGCTCTAATATCCGTGGACGTAGCATCTTTTGCGAGCTACCCGTACGCTCCAAGGACCAGTCCAAAATCCAATGTAACGTCCCCACTACCGTGTTGGGTTGCAGTCTGGGGCCCTCTTCCTCATCTTCGTCGTCTTCCTCATCCTCATCCTCATCCTCCTCCTCATCGTCGTCTTCTTCTTCCTCATGTACCTCTTCCGTCGCCGTGGCAAACATCGCATCTGTGTCTTCAAAAAAGGCACGCCACTGGCACCACCCTGTCTTTGTACATCGCCATAACGTGACACAAATCCAACCGTACGCCATAACGTTAATCCACAGCCAAACATCAAGGAATGTTGAAGCGCCATCCTCTGGACCCTGCAACAAAGCAGTTTCACTGCTATTGCTTGAATATTCACTGGTTCTCGTTGCGGCATCACCATTGTTAACAAAAAAGCACTTGTGATAAAACGTGACGCCAATAATACACGGTACCACAAAACCGTTCAGCGCGATGCCAAGCAGGAGTGCCAGAGCCTTGGCAGAGAGGGGCAAAATCAAATCCCAAAAGAAAAAGCACAACTGTTCAAAAAATGTCTGCGGCAAACTTACATCACTGATCGCAAGAATATTATAAGTTGCTCCACAGCTTGGGCAGCTGGCGCGACGCCGCGAAAACACCCAGGCGTCAATGCATTCACGGTGAACCCAGCCAACGGATCCGCGACATTTGCACACACTCGTGATCAAGGGGTTTTGGGTGGTACCTCCCCCAGAACGACATATCCAACACTCCATTTCGCCGTCGTGGTCCGCGTCTGGAGTCTCATGTGCATCCTCATGAAGGATGGACGCCGCGGGTTCGTGTCGTTGTGGCTGCTGCTCCTCCTCCTCCTCTTCGTCCTGTGAGACGCCGGAATGTTCCGTGTTTCGTTCTTGTCCCGTGGATGGCAACATCCGTGTGTTGTCCCCGGCTTCTTTGGATGCCTCCTCTCCCTGGGATGTCGGATACGACATGAACCCCACACGCACTCAGCGTACGGCGACAGAAACCCGCCCAACCGTGGCTCGCCCCTTTCGCAAAAAGTCCGGCGTCGGCCTTCACTCCACTCCGCCTGAGTCCTGACTTCCTTCCGCCTCTTTGTTTTTCCTCTTTTTTTTTTTTTTCCTTCGTTTCTTTTCGTTTGCTTGTGATGTGCTCCCTACTGCTCCTGCAGCGGCCCTCCCGAAGACGCAGCCCTCCCACTCCGAGGAACGACAGAGAAAAAAAAAAGAGAGGGGGAAAAGAAAAAAAAGCACAACAAAAGAAAAGTAAAACGGCCCCGTCCGCCTCCACGCCGCCCCGCAAGATCCCCCAAACCGAGTGTGGGGGTGTGGAGGAAAGAGAGAACGCACGTGGAGCAACAGTCACATGAAACAAATTGCAGAAAAAGACGGGAAAAGAGAGCAACTATTAAGTGATGCCTGAAAAGCAAGCATCGGAGGCAAAAAAGCAAGATCGCACGGTGAAGGAGAAAAAAGGAAACAAAACTGATGCTTCTTGCTTTTGTATTTCTTTCATTTGAGGAAAGAAGGCATTTCGCCACAGAAAAAAAAAACAAAACAAAACAAAACACAGACTCAAAAGCAAAACAAAAATGATTTCTACTTTTTTTTTTTTCCTCTTTTAATGGGGGATTAAAATCAACTGCGGGTAAACGCGGTGCCGTTAAACATACATTAATACACGCGGTTTCTCGCAATTTAAAGAATTTCAGGGGTCTTGAAAAGAACACACGACTGCGGTGGACTCAGCTTCTCTTTTTTCAAGGTTCTTCACATAAGCCTCGTACACAAGACGCTGAGGGCAGCTGTTGCGCACCTCCTTGACAAAACGACTATCCGCAACGTACAGAATACGATCCGCATAGCACTCAACATCGGGGTTGTGTGTCACCATAATACACGTCGTCTTTGTAATGCGGTTGAGGTGCACAAGAAGATCCATCACCTGGATTGTGTTCAGTGTGTCCAAGTCTCCGGTAGGCTCGTCCAGGAGCAGCAGCTGCGGGTTGTTGGCCAGGCTGCGCGCGATGGTGACCCGCTGCTGCTCGCCACCACTGAGCTCCGACGGCAGGTGGTGCAGGCGGTTACGCAACCCGACAAGAGCCAACAATCGAAACGCACGAATTCGCCTCTTCTTCGCGGACAAGGCACCCAGCAATGTCATGGGCAGTTCCACGTTTTCCAACGCTGTCATTGTTGAGATCAAGTTAAAAGTCTGAAAGACAAATCCAATTTTACGCAGCCGAAGGTCCGCCAATAAACTGTCGGGTGTACTGCCGTTTATCACCGTCCCCATAAGCTCGATGGTGCCGCTTGTCGGCAGATCAATGGTACCGATGATGCTCAGCAACGTCGTCTTACCTCCGCCACTGGGTCCACGAATCATAACAAACTCACCGCGGCGAATAGGACCAAACCCGTCCCGACCGCAGTCCTCGCACAAATTCAAATTCCTCAGCGCCACCACGCGTTCTTCTGTGCCCTCGATGGGATAACTCTTCTCAAGTCCGCGCAGACGCAGCACAACTTCGTTCCCGTCTTCCTCAGAGACTGCGTCACTCACCTCCGGCACAAGAATATTCGGTTGATTGCGCTCCTCTTGATTCCCACCGTCCCCATCCATCTCATTGAAGGGGTTAGAGCGCCATTCACCGCAGTCACCCATTTGCCGCGGCACGAAAAACAAAAAACAAAAACAAAAAACAAAAAAAGGGGAAACGAAGAAAAAGTCACCCTACCAGCCCGTCTCTCGCTACCTGAAAGCTGCCAACAATGGCACCTTCGCAAGAAGTATGATTAGCCAGGCACAAAGAAGAAAAAAGAAAATGGTGGGAAAAAAAGAGGGTAAAGTAAAAATACCAAAATACATCCCGTAACTCCCAGAGGACTGAGAAACTCATAAGCCCTGGATTCAAAAAGAAAAAAGAAAAAAAGGAAGCAGGTGGGGAAGAAACTAGGCATACATGCATAAATGCACCAACACACATAGATAAATAATTGGCAAAACAAGGAAAAATTAAAAGCGTCAAAGACGCTGCAATGACTGGCTCATAGAAAAGATTATGCCAAAGAGTAACTGCTTTCAGATGCTTCGTCCTGTTCATTGAACCCTCTTTGGACTCACCACTTCCACACCGGCCTCAACACTTACCATGAATCGTAAGCATGCATGCCGTTCCTCAAGCAGCTCCCGTTGACGCCTCCCCCAGCTCATGCGTCCCAGAAAATGCCGAAATGGACGAGAAAAGCCCATCGCCAGATTCCATTCTGGCATCGTCCTCAGCTCCAATACAAACACTGGATGACGTCAGCACCATCACCTCTTCCGTGGGAATCGCTGCCAAGGCAAGGTCTTCACGGGGCCGCCAGGTGAAGAATAGCGGAACCAAAAAAAACCCAGAAGCAACAAAAACAAAAAGCAACAGCGGCGCAACAAAAGCCGAGAGTCCAGTGCGACCTTCAGAAGTATCATTTGTTCTGTTTAAAAAATCTCCAAAAACTGAAAGAGGGACTTCAGAAGAAAGATCACTACCGCAGGAAATCAATAAAAGCCGATCATCCGTGTCAGGAGTCTCGTATATATCCTGTGGCTCACTCTTTGCGAGATACGCCGCTGCACGGTAGCCTGCATTACCATTTGCAGCTGACAGCAATGATGCATTGTTGAGAAGTGTGAAGGAGATGTTCAACTCGCCTTTTGGGGCACTCAATCTGTAACTCAGACTTATTCGAGCATATTTACAATCGCTTGTCCATCCAATTTTTTTTTCCTTTTTTATACTAATAGTTCCACTGGGAGTGCTGCGTATCGCTGCCGCCCTCAGTGCCATTTCTCCTTGCTGCCTTGTGAATATACTGCTCTCAAGTGCTAAATAGACATCGGTTCTTACCCAGTTGGGCGACTGATGCTTAAGGTTCAGTTGTAACTCCTCATTGACAAGAGGGGTGAAGTAAGTGGCACCTCGTTTGTCCTCCTCCTGCAGCTCAATGACTTTGTTATCACTACCCACCTCCACCCCGCAGTCCCATCCTGCCCGCCCCTCATTACAGACGCAAAAGCCTCCGCCCCACACGTCACAGAGGGCATTTTCAACACATGGAACCGTGCAGTTTGAGTTATTTGGCCCCTCGAAACTGTAATGCATTAAAAATCCCTTACGAACATGAGACCATCGGGAAGAAAACACAATAGCAAGAGCATTCGATGAAGAAAGGAAGACCAGACCTTGAGCGCTCGTGCCGGTGTCTACACGTATCGGTTCCGCTTCATCCGATGCATCATCATAGAGTACAACGATATCCGTCGGGCTCTCCACTTCAAAGCGGAGGTATTGCAATCGAATTATACGACCTCTTGGCGCTTTAACCACCCATCGACAAACTAACATGGGAGAATAGGTGCCATAACCATTCACCTCAATGTATCCACCGGCAGTGTCATTGGCCTCAAAAGGCCACCCATCCTCCCTGCACCAGTAACTTCGCATATTGCATTTTTCTCCAGCAAAGTCTTCGCAGCAATACTCGCAATTTGGGCCAGAAAAGCAACCAGACCCACCCCATGTTTTGTCTTTTTGGCAGATGCATTCTCCGGTCTCCATGTTACACTTACCCCTCTCGCTACAAGTACAATTGGAAGAACACGATGGCCCGTACCATCCTGGTTTGCATGATGAACAATGTTCATCGGCAAAGTGCTCATTGTCACATGTACATTGCAAATCCTTTGCTGCGCATGTCCCATGTCCATTACACATGGCTTCCTCATCACAAAAAGAACAGTCGATAAACCGATACCCAGTGTGACACTCACAGATACCTCCAAAGCAATTTCCATTCCCACTGCAATTGTTGGGACACAATACACCGGACATTATACTAGCATTATCGACATAACTCAAACCAGGTCCAGATACAACAAGAGCGTATGGCTGATTATTTCCTTCATGAACACTACCGCCATACACAAACACACGGAACCCTGCTGCTAACTCCCAGGAGATTGGTAAACAAATTTGTTCCATGACATTCGTGGTGTCCAGGGTTTTGTTTTCACCGGCAAAGTACACAGCACCCTTGGAATCCACCAATAGCACGTCAAGATTATTGACCAAAGATATGGCAGAGCCCTCCATCGCGGATCCGATGTCTGTCCATACAAGTGAAACACGTATTTCATTCACGTCAAGTAAATTGGGCCCCAAAGTGAAATGGTGCACTTTGCTGGCGTGGTGACCAATCGAGTCTCTGTCTCGAAACCATCCTATTATGCCAGTTGGGGTAAAAAAAAGAGACATGTCAAGACGACCAAAGCCACTCAGCCTTGAGTTATTTAAATTCACAGTACAGTGAATCAACAATGCCTTGAGTAATGCAGAAGAAGGAGACGAAATGTTTTCCAGCGTTCGGAGATGCTGACGCATCAAGGCCACCGAGCCCGCTAAGGCTGCAGTTGCCATAGAAGTCCCTCGCATGCTAACGACCGCACACTGGTTTGTGGAAATGTTACCATCTGAGAATGCAGAGGTGATTGTGTCTCCCGGTGCCACAAGTTCCGGTTTGACACGATGATCATACGTCGGTCCAGGAGAAGAAAATTTCGCAATGGTGTTTTGGGTATTTGGGTCAAAAGTATTTTTGTGTGCCCCAATACAAATCATGTTCTTGGTTCGACAGGGTGTTAACAAACCAGAGTTGGGACTGTTCCCTGCCGCAAAAACAATTAGAGCATCGTCCATTTGATTTGCAAGGGCATCCATGCTCTTTTCCACCGCTGTGTACTCGTCCGGGGCAAAAAAACCCCATGAGTTTGAGAAGATATGCGCCCCCTCTTTATAAGCAGGACGGAACACCTCAGTGATGTCAATAGGAAGCGTCAGCAACGGCTGGCTGGGAACACCGAGGCTTGTAAAGAAGATCTTCGCTCCTTTGGCGACACCGTTGTATTTGGAGTTCTCATCGTCGTCAAGAACATGTCCCGCCAACGTTCCTGCCACGTGCGTACCATGTCCTCGTTTCTTGTCGCCAATCAACCTTTCTCCAGGAAATAAATCGCATGGGACAAATGATATCACCTTACGGTGGCGGTGGTTTACCTCTGGGTAGATCGCCACGGACTCCTTGGGGTCGCTGAAGAAACAACTGTCGAAGTCCACACCGCTATCCGCCAATCCGACCAGTTCCCCACTGCCATCGATTCCCGCGTCCCAGAAGGGACGAAACGGTTCTCTTTCATCCTGGTTCCCATTCTGCACAAGGGCGGTCGCATAGAAGTTCAAGGGGGCAACATGTTCAATAGCCACTTCCATCCATCGCACCGCTGGATGACTCACTACCGTATTGATAAAGGCGGAGCAGTGACACACGACATCCATCTCCTTTTCCTCCTCCTTTTTCCCCCCAGAAGAGAGTGTCAACACCCATCGTACAAGTCCTTTCCCAGCAACCGAACTAATAATGTTCCATTGGCATTTCGCCGAAACATTGCTTGTCTTCCTCGACACACTTTGAAGTGACCGCTCCACAACGTTTTCTCTCCCCAAGGCAGTACGAACATCCAGCGGCAGACGCCATCTTAGATCCATTTCTTCCATTGGCTTATTATCAACAGCACTTGTATCATGCCGAGCACCGCAGCGGTGCATGGAAAAGCGAATTGCACGAGAGAGCTTAAGGCGCGCTCCGGTGGGTGTGGAGTAGACGTCCAACACCGTCAATGACGTGAGAGGCGATACCCCGCGATCCTCTGCCTCCAAAGCCGCTCGAATTTGAGCGGCGCGCTCGGAGTCAACATAAACAAGCATGTGTAATTCGTCAATGATGTGGGTATCCTCCAGTCTGTGCCTCATCAAGGAAGATCGGACATTCCGCCGCTCCTTCCAACGGAGCTTGTCAAGCTTCACTACAACGTAGCGACCGTCATCCGACTCTAATGGCGACGCATCCTCCCCTGAAAGTCCCGCCGTGCGGGCAGTGAGAAATGGCCGCCTCGCCCGACACGAATCACAAGCAGAGGCCACGTGAGACGTTGAGTTTTCTCCGGTGTGGGGGTATTGGTGGTGGTGCTTCTGCACAAACCAATGAAGCGGGGCCTCGTGAATTTTCAACCAATCGGCGTGAAGCCACTTCTGCAGTGGACTTCGCCTCATTGCGAGGGGCCGCTTTGACGCGGCAGCAGCAGCAGCAGCGGCGTCCCCTGCAGAAGTGGCGCAAGTTCCCACACCACTCAAGAAAAAGTGCATCAAAATCAGTGAGAACAGTGCCATTAAAAAGAACGGTGGCGTCCCCGAGAGCATTGCGCTTGCCGCGTGTTCGCGCCGCCGTCGACGACAAAAAAAAAAAAAAAAAAAAAGGAGTGATGCTCCTCCTCCTTTTATCTTCCTCCCTTTCCCACTCCCGAGCAACGGGGCAGTAAGACGGCAATCGCAAACCGCAATTGTTTTCCACGCAAAAAAAAAAAAAAAAAGAAAAAAGAAAAAAAAAAAAAGTTAGCAACAGAAACAAAAGGAAAAAAAAAGAAAAGAATTTAAGGAAAACAAAACTGAAAAGTCAAATGGAAATGAGTCCTAAAACCACCTTCAAGAGACCACCATTCCACTTGAGTGCACTTCACCCTCTCCGCCATACATGCATACATATACAGGCACAAAAATGCCCTCAGCGACTTTAGAAGTCAGCCCATGCATTGTTAGGTTGAGAAGTGACAAGAAGTATTACACGTCTTCCGTGCAGAGAAGTAGAGATAGATACATACATGTCTAGAAACAGATGTATATGACAAAGGAGGATAAAATAATAATAACAATAAAAAAGGATTGAATTCACCGCGGTGAAGATAAAAAAGAAATCGTTTTTTCTTTTTGTTTTTCAAGGCCTTAATTTAATTAATTTCGTCTTTGCTTCTTCCTTATGCTTGCCTGCATTTTTTGTTTTGTTTTTCTTCTTCTTCGATTCTGCGGTCCTCCAAACTGCATTCCCGTGCAAAAACGCAAAGACCAGTGATGGTTCCAGCCGCTCCAAAAAGGCTGCGCATCCCCCTCCTGCTGGCATTTCTATCCGTTCGCACTGTTATTCACATTTACGTACGCACGTTACTTTTTCTCCCCTTTTTTTGTTTCCTCGCACTCTTTTGGCTTCCAATTCCTCTTCGCTTGATCGGTCACCGGCGTGTCGCCAGAGTCCTCCTGCAGCAGTTCCTTTACGAGCTGCTCTATCTGATCTTCACTGAAGCCCTCGACACGCCCCACGATGCGACCATCGCGGTACGTCACAAACGTTGGAACGCTGCGGATGTCATGCAGAGCCCCCAACTTGGGGTTCTCGTCGGTATTGACGGGAATGATGCGCACAGTCCTGCCGTTCGCCCGCGCCCGCATGCAAAATTCACGCACACTCTTCAGCAGCACCTCTGGGTCCACCCGTGACTTGGGGTCAGCCAAGGCACCGGGTTGTAAAGTCCCTTCTGCTGCCGGATCCCTTGAGGGCGATGCTGCTGCTGCTGACTGTGTTGATAATGATGATGATGCAAGGCTAGTTGACGATGTGGCCTCGGAACCTCCTCGCACCGCGGGGCGCCCTTTATTCAAAAACGCTTCCAGTTTGACATAGACGCGATTGCGCGGTTCACGCCACGGCGCATAAAAGTACACCAATGCCACCTTCTCCCTGTTGACCTCGTCCAAGAATTCCCGTGAATGGCCCTTGAAGGTGGCAATGTGTCGACGCGTTGCGCACGTCCATGATGACAACGATGCCGCTGGGGCCGTACTAAAAACGGTTGTGACAGAAGTACCGGTGCGACGCCGTACCAGGCAGTGTTGTAGAAACCCAACTGCAACCTTCATTGCCCACAGACCAGAAAAGCCGCACAGCCTCTCCTTTTCCTTGACTTAGGCAAAGGCAAAGAAACCCCTTTTTTTGTTCCTCTATCCACCGCCAGCAGGCATGTAAAAGTAGCAAAGCATACAAAAGGTGGTGAAGTGAAGATAACGACAAAAAAGCACACACCAACATGAATAAATATTTATTTATATATTTATTTGTTTATACATATATGAAAAGTAATAAAAGCACATAAAGAAGCCTAACAAAGAGACGCAATATATGCCCTTGGGGCATCCAGAGAGGAAAGAAGGCCGTGTTCACTTTGCGGTGCGTGGCCGTATGTGTGAAGAAACAGCAGCAACATGATGTGTGGATCCACTGTCATGCCGGTGTGTCATACGGCGCCCCCAAAAATGTTTGTACAACCTCCTTCCACTCCAGCTTTTCTGGCGGTGTGAGTCCACAGTCCGAGTACAATAGCTGCTGCCATACTGACGTTACGTTCTCCTTCAGCTCCTCAGTTTCCTCGACGACCTCCGCCCCCGCCCCTGCAAACTCCGCCAGTCTTCCAAGATTCACAGTCAAAACAAGCAGCATTAACATCGCGCGGCGGTGCCGCACTGCTCTTTCACCCGCTGCACCATCTCCATCCCCCGACACAAGTTCCCACACCAACGCCAGACGATCGTCAAAAAGTGACTCAATGGGTGAGAAGTCGGCGTAGTCATCCGTGTCCACATAAGGAATATTCTCGCGTGCCTCGTCGTAGTCCTCGGGAGGCCGCAGACTGGCGCGAAACTCATTCAAAGCCGCCGTCATCGCGGCCGTGATGCCCGTAATCTCCTCATCCTTCTCCACCTCGGCCATCATCCGGCGCCAGCGAAGAGAGTTGGCCAGACGCGTGCGCTCCTCCTCTGCAACTTTCAGTTCT
>NW_001849273.1:3306-6184 GCF_000209065.1 Trypanosoma cruzi | reverse complement strand
CCCCTCCAAAAAAAAAAAAAAAAAAAAAAAAAAAAAAAAAACCCCCCTTTTGAGGTAAACCAACTTTAAAATAAGCTGCAAATGGAAAGAGCAATAAGCAATATCAAAAAAAAAAAAGGAAAAAAAAGGAAAAAAAAAAAAAAAAGGAAAAAAGGAAGCACAAGGGACAGCAAGGCCCATATCCAAACACTTATGCAAATAAGCTCCAACTCACAAGAAAAAAAAAAAAAGAAAAAAAAAAAAAAAGACAAACAAATCCGTTTATAAATGAAACATTATAAAAATATGGGCATAAATACATATTTGGTTCTTCACTAATGTGTATTTGCAAATATAAAGATGGAGGAGGTGTAAAAGGCATAAACCTTGTATTCGCTCTTGCTTTTTAACATAAATAAAAAAAAAAAAAAAGAAAAAAGAAAAAAGAAAAAAGAGAAAAGATAAAGTCACTTGTGGAGGAAACGTAAAAAAATAATTCGGCCCAATTCTTTCTTTTTCTTCTATCCTCTCTTCAAAATGATTCCTTGTTTCTTTTGACCGTTGCTGCGTTTGGTTGGTATTTAGATTAGATTAATCTTCTGGGCCGCTGGCTGGATCCTAAAATTATTTACAAAAACCAAACAAGAGAGAGAAAAAGGGGAGTATCGATGAGGCAGTTAATTGCCTCAGTGTTTTTCTTCTGATAAAATATATGAATTCTGTTGACCGCTCACGTGGCCTTTGCGCTCAGTGAGTGTATGAAATATTATTTCTTACGACGTGGCAGAATTTGGACTCCTCCAACCACAAGACCCCGCCGCGGGGTGGGAATCAAAAGGGGGTGGGTGGATGGCAAAATAAAACAAAATACTCTGGCCTCTGTCTGCTCCCTGATGCCCTTAAAGTCTTTTTTTTGCCAAAAATTCATGCGGTAGAAAAGCGTCTTAAAAAAAGAGCATTAGTTCTATCAGGATATATATATACATTAGTTAAGGCCGCCAGCTCTCCCACGATCATTCTCTTCACAATCCCCTATTATTATTATTATTATTTCCCTTTCTTGTGCCGCCAATGTCTGTGCTAACTCGGTACACAAATTCCTTTGAACTCCTCCTTGGATTCTTTCACTTACCGCAGGATGACGCTCAGCTTGTCGACAATGTCTTTTCTCTCCAGCTGAAGAGACTCCAATTGGTCGAACCTGCTTGCATTCGTCAACTTCAGCCCCTCATTTCCTGTCGTTACCGGAGAGTCCGCCATGAAACTTTCCTGCCAAATCTGTTCGTTGATCCTCCGAAGGGCCTCCGTTAGGGAATGAATCTCGCCCTCGCGGGCTTCACGCGCGGCGACGGTACTCTGCACCAGCCCCTTGTCTCCCCCAGCGACAGGGGGAAAGGTATTGGGCTGTGCCCCCTTCCACTCCTCAGAGCTCTCGGTGCACCTTGGCAGCCCCTTGATACCGTCATCAAACCGTGTGAATGGAAGTAGATGACTACTGCCGCCGGCTTCAATCCCCTTCCCCGCCACTCCAGTCACAGTTCTACGTCGCACTATAGCCATGGCGTTGAGAGGCTTTACGGGGGATTCAGAAATGCGGAGCACCGATTTAAACGAGAATGAAGGCGATGCCACCGCGGCGCTTCGCGGACTCACCGGATTCGGCGTAGTCATTATGGAGATACTTGAGCTTTTCACTTTTGGCATCGTGACGGGGCTCCTCGTGGCGCCGGATGAATCCATCTGCCTCGTCGGACTTCGCTGAAACGACTTGCCGGAGGATCGATTGGGAAGCGAGCGACGAATAGACACAACCTGTTTCTTGTTCAATTGCTGCTGCTGCTGCTGCTCCATCAACGCCTCCTCTGATAATTCTATGGGAAATCCTTTCTGGGAAAGAGGCGCATCGGTGCTCTGAGGCGACACGGCTTTAAGCACTCCGTCTACGTAGGAACGTGTCGATCGATCACCCGTGGACGTTGTATAGATACCATCACCGTGCAGGACATTTCGCTTCCATGTACACTCAAGAACATTACCCCCAACAAAAGTATAAACTCCACGTCCATGGCGCATCGGCAGCGGCCTTCCACTGTCGGCAACTTCACCCTCGTACTTATCTCCATTGTAAAACAGGGTGCCTCGGCCACTGACCACACCATTTTTGAACTCACCCTGAAACCCATCCTGCGTCGGGAGCGTGATTTTCACATTTCCATGCGGTTTACCATTGGCAAAGCCTCCTATTATTACTGTACCGTCTTCTAACGTCATTGTACCATTTCCAGTGAGCTCATCCATAACAAACTCACCCTCATATTTAAAACACTCCTTTAACATGGAAATTGTTCCCTTGCCATGACGCTTGCCCGCCTTCAGCTCTCCGCTGTAGTGGTACTTCTTCACGACAAAATCCACTCCGTTTCCCTCCTTAATTCCACTTTTCCACTCACCAGTGTACGTGGAGCCGTCATGCAGTATCAATTTGCCTTCTCCATCCAAATATCCTTCCTTCCACGAGCCCTCGTACGTGTCCTCTTTTTTTTCTTCAGTGCCCTTCCAAGTAATCTTGCCGTAGCCGTCAGGAAGTCCACCGATAAATGAGCCTTCATAGTGCACCTTTGGTGTTATAAAGACCCCTGAACCCTGTGGTATCCCGTTCTTCACAGCACCTCGATAACTCTGTTTATTTACCCACTGCCAATCTCCATCTCCGTTCGGCAATCCATTGAGCCACGTCCCTTTATATTGACCAGAAACATCAATTTGCGGAATGAAACACCGAACCTCTGCTGAGATGGGCGGTGATGGGTGCGGTCGTGGATCTGCCGTCAGCAGAGTGAGCGTTCCAGTACCGGATCCCTTGGGCACTCCTCCCATAAAATCCCCTTCGTAACAAAGC
>NW_001849273.1:0-3206 GCF_000209065.1 Trypanosoma cruzi | reverse complement strand
TGTGCAAAACCCCTTTTCCCCATAGACGGTCAAGTTGAAAGCCACCCTTGTATGTATCACCATTCACTTTACGGTGCAAACCTTCACCATGACGAGAAAACCCGACACATTCACCCACATAGCTGCTACCGTCTGAGTAAAGAAATTCTCCCATTCCCCTTGGTGCATCATTCTCAAACTTACCCTTGTATGAGACAATATGAGGTTCGCCCATCCGTGGTGTGTACCCAGGCGTGCTAGACGCTCGTCCCAATATCAATTCCCCACGGCCATTTCGCTTATCATGAAGCCACGATCCCTTATAAATGTTGTCATTCACATATTGACATCTTCCATCCGCACCACTTCGCTCCCCCTCCACAAAAGGGCCAACATACTCCACAAAATCATCGACGCCCTCTGCCCCATAGAGTGTCCCGTTACCGTGCATCGTGTCTCCCAGCCAATCCCCCTCATATTTCCTACCGTTCGAAAAGGTACAAACTCCATTTCCGCTTCGCTCCCCATTCACGAAGTCACCTTCATATATATAACCCATCACACCGGGAACGGTGTACTTGCCCTTTCCATGCGGTTTACCCAGCAACTGCGTTCCCACATACTTGGCCCCGCCCGTATTCTCAAAAAATCCACACTTCCCATCGTTGATGTTTCCCTCAATGGCCTCCTCGTCGTATTGGTCGCCGTTAGGAAAGCCCCGCCCAAAATTGTGCCGTGCGCCTGGCATCAGGAAAGGAAAAAGGAAAAAGATCACGGAAATGCTTCACCACGCAGGTCTGAAAACGACAATGCAGAATATGGGCCTTGCGATTGCCGTGTATTCACTACCCGCACCCATCAATGAATAGATCAAAAAAAAAAAAAAAAAAAAAAAAAAAAAAAGGAAAAAGAAAAAAAAAGAGGCAAAAGTAAACAGAAGCACACACACATTACAAAATAATAATAACAATAATAACATCAGTTATCACAAAAACGTAATCCCAGCAGCATCACCAACGAAGACGTGTCTCAGCGTGCGGAATCATCCGTGAATTCAAAAAAGGAGTATCCCACTAAATTCCAAAAACCAATAAGGCCCATCACAAACCTACAAACACGCACCTGAGACCAAAACAATAAATATAAAAACACACAGATAAATCAAAAATAACATAATCTGCAAAGAAATCAAAAAGAAAAAAAAATATCCATATATATATATATATATATATATATATATATATATATATATATCATAGGCTTTCAGTGACGATTAGGTCCCATGCCCGTTGTAACAAAAGAGGAGGGACAGAGAATTGTAGTGCAAAACGCAAGGCGTGAGAAGTCATCCCCTTCTGTTGGATGGTGTCCATGCTGCTCAGAGCTTGAACGGGGGCCACACGGTACGAGTAAACAAGTTGGCTGCCGCCGATAAATTCCTCATATACATCTTCGCCCCCTTCTCCCCCTGTACGAGCAGTCGGTACAAGCGTTGTCTGCATCTCAAGCACCATGATTTCTTCCCGAGGTATGAGCTGTGGCTGAAGAACCTCCACATAGTGTGTTGCCAAAAGCACAATAGGACGCCGATCACCAAACGAAATAAAGGACCGTATGGAAACCGCTAGCAACGCAGCACCATCCAGGGAAAGTGTTCCCTTTCCAAACTCATCCAACACCAGCAATGAACGTCCAGATCCGGCACCTCCTTCCTTGTTACGAGTGCTGCACCTCTGTAACATGCGACTCATTGACACCAACTCATTCCCAAAACTTGAATGTAACTCCTTCGTGGTGGAGGCCAGGGTTCTGTCACGGGAACTGTACGAAACAGCATGGAGAGACATCAAAGTGTCAAAGAGACCAATTGTGGCATGGGTACAGGGGACATAACACCCAATATGTGCCAGGAAAACAGCGTGTGCGACGGCCGTAATAAGGATCGACTTTCCGCTCCCATTCGCCCCTGTCAACAAACAAACTCGTTGATTGCTAGTTCGAATATTTATTGAGTACGGCACTACCTGGTGCGCCGCTGTGCGTGCAAAAATAGGGTGGAACCCACGTTCAATAACAAGCACACCAGGCTCCTTTACGATTTCGGGACGGCTCCATTGACCCTCCAGTGCAGCAAGGGCAAAACCCATAAGACAATCAAGTTCCGCGCAAAGATGTAGGGGAATTAGTGCCGGCGAAAGTACGATCAAACGTTTATCCAACTCACGTTGAATCTCTCCCTCCCTCACCAAAATGGCTGAACGCAAATCTCCAATTTCCTCATCCATTCGACGGGTCAAAGGTGTTTTAAAGAAAGGACCCTCCTCAGTTTGAAAAAGCAACTCCCAACCGGGAATATCTTCCCGTCCTACTGGTAACGAGAAACGAGGAAGAGTTATGACATACCCCCAACACGGAGCGAATACACACACCACACTACAGAGACCCCAAAGTGAGGGCAGGCAACGGGCCTCTTGCTGTGCAACATTCGCCAAAACCTCATCGAGACGAGTGAAGTGTGCACAAAGTTCATCCAATTTAGCGTCAAACCCTGGACGGATATGCACATAAGTTTTGCTCAACGCTGCCCCGGGATCTCGCGAAAAAGAAACACCCTCATCGATGAGGCGGCTTATTTCCTCCAATTGATTGGTTTGGCAGCTTGCCACAATACGCAGAAACATCGGTAATAAGTGTGCTCGCGGTGTGAGAAGCGAAGCAATGCGCAAAAACCCTCTCACAGCCCGTAAGAGAGATTCGTAGTCGTTTGTTGTGTGCTTTGCCGCTCGAATCTTTGTGAAGATACTATTCGTGATCCGCAAGTGACGCAGTGCTCGACGAAGCTGCATCATGAGATCATAATTCTCCTGCATTGTGAAGAACGAGACAACATCGTAGCGTCGCCGTAATTCTGATTCGTCTCGCACCGGCAGCAAAAACCACTGCCGGAGAAGCGCCCGTCCAAGCACACTGCACGTACGATCCACAACACTTAGTAGTGAGAGACCCTCCTTCGCACGCCCAATTCCCTGGTAATCCATCGGATGCGGTTCCGTGCGAAGAAGCTGAAGCCCAGACAGCGTTTCTTGCTCAATATACAACAGTCCCAAGGGAGGCACCTCAGCAACGTCAGCGATGGGCAATTCAGACCTTAGCAGGTACGGTAACAGCGCTGAAAGCGCCATTAACATCACAAGATGATGTGGACAGATACGGGAGTGCCATTCCAA
>NW_001849272.1:31236-53688 GCF_000209065.1 Trypanosoma cruzi | reverse complement strand
TTGGGCCGCCGGCCGGATCCTGTAATACCCCAAAAAGAAAAATGGAAAAAAAGCGGTAAATGGAGAGGTAGTGAGTTCTCCGTAATGTTTGCCCCAAAATGTCCATGTATACACATTCTGCTAATCACTGTCCTTGAATTCTGCAGATGGTTACAAATAAAAACAATTATCCCCCACGAAGTGGCAGACCATTGAGGCTCCTCCAGCCACAAAAAAACGCCGCAAGGTGGGGATCACAAAGTGTGTGGTTGTGAAGATAAAAAATAAAAAATAAAAAATAATAGTTTCGTCTGGCAGCTGTCGGCTCCCTGACTCCCTCAGTCGCAGTCTCCCAAAAGACAGTGCGATAGAAGAGAAAAATGTTGTGAAGAGATATCTTCGCTTGCGCGAGATATGAATTTATTTGGACAGCCAGCCGCTCAAGCATTCTTTTCACAAAATCCCATGAAAATAAAGAGAAATTGTGCGGCCCCTGTAGTGCGCAACAGCCTCCAGTGACGATGCGCCTCTGGTGGAAAAAATAAAATAAAATCAAAAAAGAGTGGGGTGAGTGTGGCACTGCTGATCACAACGGTTCTCTGAAAAGAAAGGCATTCACTGTCTAGACCTCGTGGCCACAAAAAAAAAAAAATAATAATTAAGAATCGTTTAAATACTTCCCAATACATTTCACCAAAACAAAACGCACTTTGTTCCCCAAGTATTTTTTTCAATTTTATTGCCTATCCCATTTCTAAAAGATTTCTGTATTCACTTTGCTCGGATTTTATTTACAAGATCAGTTGTCAACACAAACTGGTATTCGTGTACGTTTCCGTTCCAGAACGCCACAATCTCTTTTTCAGCGTCGCTCAAATTTTTGGTATTGACGGGACCACATCTCTGCCATTTTTTAATCTTTTTGCTGTCTGCGCGCTGCACATAAATCATCTCCCACGACATGTCTCGGGATAATTTCTTCCAGCCCTTAAAATATGCCGCCATATTATTTTTGAACAGCCTCACGGTGCTGGGTATGGTGTGGTGCTCACCCGCCGTAGTCATCTGCAGCCCAACCAGCGTCTTCCGCGGCGAATCAACAAAGAAAAAGCCGTCCACCAGCGGAAAGTTTCGGGCCGCCGGTATGTACAGCACCCCGTACTCCATCGGAATCCTCGTGACACCTTTTTCCAGTTTCCCTAATCCAACGGTGCGAGTGGGGTGCCCTTGATGGTTTACTTTCAGCACCGAATCCTGTGCTTTATTACGTTCTGGTGGCCTCAGCTCCTTGAGTCCCTTTACTAATGCACTGACAAACTCCCCACGCGTGAATACGCGCAAACCTAATTGTTCCAGAAAGTGGGAAACAAGAGCACCATGCGATCTCAATATTAGCAACAAAAGATCCTTCGTATTCATTGCCTTTGCCAAACGGTCCGCAGTTCGAAACCCGATATCATCACATATCGATGCGTTCAGAAATACCTCAGCACCTTCATCTGTTCTTTCCCGGACAATCTTCACAAGTTTGTGAGACGGATCCTCGGAATACCATTTTTCCTCTCCTCCCATGGAAAAGTACTTTCCAACATCAGTATCTTTGATTGCTAGCAAGGCACCATTAACGGCACCCAAGCGAACAATATAAATTTTCTCATCAAAGATGTAACGTAGAATCGGCCCCACATTCTCCATGCGTTCTTTGACCTTCTTCCAGTATTCCGCTTGCTTATATGGTTCCAGACCCCGCTTCATCCATGCACACATCGCCTTCACATCCATCTCTTCGGGGCAATTCATGATGATTCGACTGGCTTTTGTTTGCTTCTCCCACTCATCATAGTTGCTTACCTTTGGCGATGACACCACAATCATGCCCCATCCGGTGGAGGGCGCAAAACCTGTGTCGGGCGGAGTTCCTTTCTTTGCCACATCGTAAATAATATACCCCTTCATCCCACGCTGCCTCAAACCATCCAAAACACTCTTCGATGTTTTGTTACCCACGTATTTTGTCACCGCCTTGATGGTCTTGTCAAACACGTACATCGTTTCTCCAAAACAGTGGACAACCACTTGGAGTTTCTCCACATCGCAGTGCAGCAGCTGGTAGAGGAGGTACGAGCCGGCAGCCATCGACTTCCCGATCCCGGGCGTCCCAATCAACACACGCGGCAAAGGTGAAGAATTGAGAGTCAAATCAAAATTGCTGAACCACTCGGTTAGATCGTCCTTGATGATCTGCCACACTCGATCCACCTCGCAGTTAATAAAGAAGTCATTACCAGCCCCACGCAGCACATTCAGCGTGTACGGCCATCCCTTTTCCGAGGTGAGCACCATCAGCCTGGGAGGTGCTTCACCGGATTTCCGCACACCGTCATTCTTTTCGAGAGTGTTGCCAGCTTTCTTGTACGTCCATGACTGTTTCGGTTTCCCCTCCTTCGCCTCCATTCCCGTCCCCGTTTTCTTTCGCTTATCGCCGTCGGGAATTTCCACCACATGGTGCCAACTCGCATTGTACACAGACTCGTACAATCCCTCCATTTTCATCGCTTCAATCGTCGTCATTCGGTTCCTCGCTTCCTGAAGGGCTGAATCCAAGGAGTGTTTAGTGAGTTTATGAACACTTTTTTTTACGTTTGCAGCAGCTTCTGACCACCCAAGTAGATTGTTGAAACCATTTTTGTAAAGCTTGCGTATATCCTCGTCGAAGATCACTTCACCCTTTACAGCCCTCTTCATCCTCGCATAAGCATCGGTTATCTGTATTTCTTTCAGTGCTCCCTTATCACGGATATACTTATTGGGGTTCTTGAAAAACTCCTTCAGCAAAACATTCCGATTGGTGTCCACAACGCCCCTGCCGCCCAGCTCCCTCGTAAGAAATTCGTTCAGCTTCATTTCATTGACGCGGACTCTTCCTTTAAACAGTACATCTTCGATCGTAGTGGAAAGGGTAAATTTCATTTCTGCCTCACGCCGTTCTGTCAGTATCTGAGTGAGGGCTGCGTTTAGTTTTCCCCTTGCAATAAGAGTGACTGTGTCCTTTCCTTCATAGTCCCTCCATTGCTCGAGAGAGAACACACCCTTGTGATGAAGTTTAGTAATGGCCTCCAGCTCTTGGTACTCTGTTAAATTAAAAATAATTCTAAGAAGCTGCTGTTTTTTTACGTAAGCACCCGGCTCCTGAACAAACACCTGCATCGTCACGTTGTGGTCTTTACCAACGACCGCCCTGCCGCCAACATAATTCCGAAGAAAATCGTTCAGCTTCATGTCGGTGCTGAGAGTGTCTCCCTCCAGCAGAACGTCCTCTACGGTGCTGCTCATGGTCCACTCTGGTCGCCGCGTTCCCTCCACTCCTCTCCGTGCTGCAGCGTCGGAACCATCGCCGGGGATGCCACGGCGAGGTGCCATCACAACACCCGTGCGATGAAGCATCCCACTCGCACCGCCCAACTGCGGCCAGCAGATTTCGCTGGCTCCAAAGGACAGTCGCGGCTGTTTCGTCCCGCAGTCCCAATGGCGTTGGGCGTGGCACTCGCATGGCGGGGCGGTCGGTGCGCCATGCAGCCGCACTGCAACGCCTGTCTGTAAAACAGTCAAGGCCCACCGCTCCCGCAGCAACACAACGTGCAATCGGCCACAACACCGCAACATTATCGTCCTTTTTTTTTATGATTCACGTTGTCTTTTCGTTTGCCCTATCCCTAACACTAAAAATAAGTGCACACCTTCAGAGGGAGAAGTAAAAATCACAAAAGGAAAACACGATCCCACCGTCCCGATGCAACTCAGCACCCTCCTCCATCCACCACCATTGCCGCACAGGAAAACGCAGTCACATCGCAGAGTCAGCACCACAGTGTGCACCACACCATCGTGCACTGAACGATGGGCGAGACGCAGCCATGCATCGCCCCGCTCCATTTTCCCACCACTCAAATCTTGCCTGCCCGCACAAAGTAGCAAACAGAATCAGAGTGCACACAAAACCAACCAACACCCTCACTCGCTGAAGCACATTGTTCGCATGGAGTGACATCCAAGGACACAGCCGCAGTAGCTGGCTGCATGGAATTCTCCTGGCAACCCCCCAAAAAAAACACAACAACTCTGCGGAGTCAAGGTGACAGTCCCGCAGTGTTGCCCGCAGTCCACATGGCAGGAAGAATTCCACGCACGCATAGTTCCGGATCCTTCGCTGTTTGAGTGCACACCAACAATACACGTAAAGAAAATACGTGCACACAAGATGACGTTTAAATAAGTAAACTCTTCAGCCTGTTTTGTTTGATGGTGTTGGCGGGCAATCCCGCACAATCCAATCAAAATGACACGCCGGGCAGAATGTCTTCAGTTAATAAATAAAAATAATTGCGTCAATGCAAAAAAGCAGCGGAAAGTTGGCGCATAAGGTTGACAGTCCCAACTGAGGCGCCGAGGAGCACTTCGGTGTACAACTGGCCGTCCGGCTGAGAGGACAAATAAAACAAAAGGGCAGCAAACCCTCTCGCTCAATGTTTTCTAACTGCAACGAGAGAAAACAAAAATAAAAGATGCACCAAAAAAAAAGTGTGTAGACAATTTCCCTCTCATCGTAGCCCCATTTATCTCAAAGCTGGACGTTGTCGAAGTGCAAGAAATTATTCAAAACTGAGGAAAAAATTACATCTGAGACGTTTGCGTGATGAGCATCCGGAATACTCTTGACGACAGTGAGGGAAAGGCAGACGCCTGAGTTCCCCCCACATTTGGCCTGACGAAAAAAAAAATCCCACAAACATGCATTTGTATGGTTGCAGTAAAGCTTTGCCTTGACAAATCAACAACAGTGTTAACAAAGGGAATAATAAGCTGGAAAAATCCAGGCGATTGCAAGGGCAAGGCATCCTCACGTTGGAATTGTTGTACATCCTAAAGAAGAGCACTTGACAAGATAAAGAATAAGACCATAAAATCATTCTGCGACCACACAGACAGACACACACACACACACAATCACATCCCTCTCCCCCTGCTCAGTTTTATCACACCAGACACAAATAGGCCCAAGACACTCCATCACCCAAGAAATGGATGCAGAAACAAATAAAAATATAAAATTGGCAATAAATTAAAAAATACTGCCTCCCCTTGCAACAGTTTTACTCACAAAAATTAGTCAATGCACAACTGCACATCAAGTTTCTGTCCCCATAGCTTCCATCGATGCGGCCAACTGAAGGCCAAACTTTTCGGTGGAAGAATGGCTCGAAGGGAATGCAGCAGTTTTCCGGGCGTATGGCATGTCCCAATCATCTGATGTGACACACTTTGCCGTGTGCGGGGCATTCTTGAGAACGTTGTTCGTTGTGCTCTCTTCACCCTCCTCTATGGATGCAATTTCGGTACGAATGGAAATAAGTGCATCGGCCAACCGACCCAACTCCCGCTTTGACTCTGACTCTGTGGGTTCAGTCATGAGTGTTCCCGCAACAGGAAATGCCAGGGTAGGTGAGTGAAGGCCGTAATCCATAAGTCGTTTCGCCACATCTTCTGCTTCAATTTGTGCTGTTTTTTTAAATGGCCTTAAATCGATGATAAGCTCGTGAGCGCAGAAATTGTTTTCCCCCAGAAAGAGAACTGGGCAGTGGCCGTCAGGACGCTTCTTTAGATAGTTGGCATTTAAAATCGCATACACCGTGCATGTCTTGAGACCCCGTGAACCGAGCATCCACAGTAATAAATAAGAAACTTGAAGAATAGACGCTGATCCGTATGCTGCTTGAGAGACTTGACCAAAAGGCTGGGAACCACCAACATTTTGAATAAAAACAGAATCTGGCAAGAATGAAGCCAGGTGCTGACGAACAGCAATAGGACCCATGCCTGGCCCACCACCACCACGAGGAATTGAAAACGCTTTGTGGAGATTAATCTGGCACACATCGCCCCCAATACATCCAGGTGCCGTGTAACCCACCATGGCATTCATCTTTGCACCATCAATATAACATTGCCCTCCATCGTAGTGCACCATCGAAGTAATGGCCAAGATTTCCCTGTCAAACAAACCATACGTACTCGGATACGTTATCATAATGCACGAGAGATTCTTTGTATGCTTTTGGCAAGAATTTTCCAAATCCTTCATGTCAATCCTTCCATCCGCCAAACACTTTATCTTTACAATCACCGTCCCTGCCAAGAGAACCGAAGCAAAATTTGTGCCATGAGCACTTTCTGGAATCAAGCAAACATTGCGATGGCTCTCCTTTTTTGAATTATGATACGAGCGGATCACACGAAGACCAGCAATATTCACCCCGAGCACCACTATTTGGCTGAAGTGACACGGCATCTAAAGCGGTAATATCCCTTATTTTCTGCTCCAGATCCAAACACAACGCGCTAAGTCCTCGCGTTTGCTCCTTCGGTGCAAGAGGGTGAAGGTTGGTAAATTCTGACCACAACAAGGACAGAGTGGCGGCAGCTGGACTAAGTTTCATGGTACAATAACCCAAGGGCACACAACCATGCGTGAGACCATAATCTTTTCCATGAAGACGGTGAATGTACCGCATAAGCTCACTCTCACTCTTGTACTTTTGAAAGATTGAACGCCCAAGAAAGACAGATTTTCGTAACATTTGCAAAGGCATTGCTCTCTTTTGTTCTGTGAGTTTTGAAAGAACACCTATCACAGGAAGTTTTTGGCCCTGCTGCCTCCAAGAGAGACACTACATGGCCCTCGGTACTGGCCTCATCCACCGATATGGAGACGGTGCCATGATTATAATCAACAAAAATATTAATGCCTTTTTACACGCAGCATGCCACGTAGCCTTCAGGCGTTATACCTTTTAAATTTACGGTGACGGTATCAAAAAATGTACCATTGACCACTGTATGCCCTACAGACTCTAAGCCAACAGAAAGTATTTTGGCTTTACTGCGCATTTCGCTCGCAATTTCCTTCAAGCCCTCAGAGCCGTGATAAATGGCATAAAATGCCGCAACATTTGCTAGGAGAGCCTGTGAATTACAAATATTGGATGTGGCGCGTTCCCTCTTAATATGTTGCTCCCACGTCTGAAGCGCCATGCGCGTGGCCGGGCAACCCGTCGAGTCTTTACTTATACCAATGACGCGACCCGGAATCAATCGCTTAAATTCCTCCTTGACAGCAAAAAATGCGGCGTGAGGCCCCCAAACCCTAGTGGGGCACCAAAACGGTGGGCAGATCCCAAAACAACATCGGCTCCCATTTCTCCCGGAGGTTTGAGAAGAACAGAAGCCATCAAATCTGCCCCACAGCAACTGACGACACCATGTCGTTTTGCCTTCCCAAACAGTGTCGTAAAATCATGAAGCATCCCCATGGCATCTGGAGTTTGTACCAAAATTCCACAAAGTGAGGAATCGCTCCAATCAATCAAATTTGGATCACCAACAACGACCTTTACTTTAAGGGGCTCGGCTCTTGTTTTTGCCATCTCTACGCAAGATGGGAAGAAATCCCTCGATAATAATAAAAAAAAAAAAAAAAGGTCATGCGCTCCTTTCGACCATGATGAAAGGCAAGGTACATTGCCTCAGCACATGCAGTAGCTTGATCCAGAAGAGATGCATTTGCCAAATTCACAGCTGTCAAGTCTATAATCATGGACTGAAAATTCAACAGGGACTCTAGACGGCCTTGAGATATTTCAGCCTGGAAAGGAATGTATGGGGTGCACCATGCAGGATTCTCGATAACTTTACGAAGTATTACAGGTGGTGTGCCCTGGCTCATAGTAGCCTTGCCCAATCATGCTCCTTAATACCTTATTGCGTGAACCCGGTGAATGGAGAAGCGAAAGGGCATCCTGCTCGCTCATCGCCGGAGCCTCTTTTAAGGGACTTCGCAAAATATTCTCTGGGATCACAGCAGTCATGCGGTCCGACAGAATTTCCTTGCCAATTATTCGAAGCATAGAAATTGGTTCTGCCGCTGATGGTGCAATATGGCGATTGACGTAACTGTTTTTAGCGGTCCGTCGTACAAACGCCAGTGGCAGCGTGGAGAAATGATGAAAGCAACGATACATTATTATGTTAGATATGTGCTCGTCACCCTCCTTCTCTCTCTCTTGCACACGCGTTAGTTTTCTTTTACTTTGGATAAAACTTGGGCTTCACAGTTAAAAATCCACAGGAACAAATACAAAATATAATTAAAAAATAAAAATAAATTTAAACAATAATCAAAATAATAATAATAACCCATTAAATAACAACAACAACCGAAAAGGATTGTCAAGGAAAATAAGCACGCATTTATATGAGCAATTCCAATTTTCATCCCCGCACACCACACATAGCCCCCGCGTCCCTTTATCCATGGACCTTCACGTCGGGTATTCACTAAAGTAGGCGTGACGAAGGGCGCCAGCCGCAGTCAAACGCTTCTGAGGATCCAGGCAAAGTAATCTTCGCAACAAATCCAATGCACATTCAGAGGCATCCGGGAAAAATTCACGGAGAGGAAGAGGACGCTTCGGCTCAAAGTGCAACTTTCCCCAATCGGGAAGCAGCACCGCCGATGGCCACGATGTGGGCGTCGGTGTCCCTAATACATCAAATATTCGTGACAACTGCCAAATATCTCCATCGCCTGCAAAAAAAGCACCACCGTACCCCCGTAGAAGCTCCGCAAATACGCACCCTGATGACCACACATCAATTTCGGGTCCGTAGTGTCGCTGGCCCAGAAGTAACTCGGGAGCCCGGTACCACCTTGAAACGACTTCGTGAGTCATGGATGCTTCCGCATCCCATGCACGACTGAGTCCAAAGTCGCCGAGGCGTAGTTCCCCCTCCGCAGTCAAGAAACAATTTGAAGGTTTCACATCTCGATGAAGAACACCCTCGCTGTGTATGTACGCTAACGCCAAAAGAAGCATCTTAAATAAAGACTTTGCCTCTAACGCGGGCAGAGGATTGCTGGCAGTTCTCCCCGAGAGGACTGTTGCCAAGTCAGTCTTGCAACGCTCCATCACTAACGCCAAGGAGCAGCCACACGGAACCACCTCATATGTCCGAATAACAAAAGGATGCACCAATCGCAATGCAACGAGTAGTTCCCTCGCTGTGGGGTGCGGAATACCCTCATCGAGACGTGGAGTTGTGACGAATTTGATTGCGGCTGGCACTCCAGATTCCTTAACAACTGCAGCACGAACGACGCCAAAGCGGCCCTCACCAATTGGGGATCCAACAATAAAACGATCCATGCCAAGCGACCAACTCTCTCTTCTTTTTTTCTCTTCTCCACCCCTCCCTTCCATTCTACGGCATCGTGAAAATATAAATGAAACACAAAAAATTGACTCCGGTGATGCCAAAATCCCTCCGCACCCAAAGATCATCCTCAATGCCCCTCCCTAATGAGCACATGCATAGAAACTGAAAGAACTCCAATTTATCTCAAAAGAATCCATTTTTTGTGGTGGCAGTTATTGTTTTCTCCTCGTCAGAATCTAATTATTTCAAAAACTTTCTCGTATTTAAGACTTCTGACTCTCTATTCACAACAGGGGCAGTCGCACCAGAGCACATCTTTGCTCGAGCGAACAAACTCACTCTTTCATTCCTGGGTTTCTCATGGCCCACTTCCACCTCAACAGGGGGAGGAGGAGGAAGAGAAGAAGACTGCTGCTCTTCCGTGGAATATTTCGGTGTGGCTGTGGCCACATCACCCTCATTTTTGGCTTGCAGTTGTGCCGCACGATCCTCAACCAAAAAGGGAGACTGATCCATAGCCGTGTTCTCAGGGGCAATAAGATCATCTACACAGACAAGAAATTCCTCAGCGCCTGTGCTCAATGCACACTCCCGAGAATCATCCGCACAACAACCGCCTGTATGCTTCCTCACCACCAATGATTGACTGAGAGAGTTGTTTTTCCGCAAGAGCTCATCACTTAGTTTATTAACGGTTGACGCGCCTCCCCTCTTGGCTGCTACTCGTAAAAGAATGGAGTGAGTTGCCCTCCGAACTGTCGCATTGGGGATGCCGCTGTCCGTCTTTGGACACTGATTCGTCCGGTACGTTTTTATCTCCGTAAAAGACTCGCGTGTACGGCCCAAACCTCCCTCTTGCGTGCGCCGCCAAAACGCATCATACCGTTGCCTCTTGCTTCTCAGAGATATGAAGGCGGCGCATCTTCGGCCTCACGATCGCTGATGCTCTGCTCACTTTCCCCCGAGTCGTCCGGAGCTAAAATACGTCCAATTGTTTTTGTTGCGTCTTGTGAAAATGCGTTTGCTACACCTGCGGCACCCGCGCTCCCTCGCCACCAAAAAGAACGCTGCCGCCAGATTCCTTCCTCGCCCTCTTAAAACTCCTTCAGAAAAGTGGAAACGTCCATTTTCTTCAAACGTAAAAAAGAAAAAGAAATGAACATGTGCTTAGATGAGGTCGTTGACGTCTTATCCTCAGAAATATAAGAGGAGGAAAACACAACAAAATGGGAGAAGACAATTTATTCACACATCGCTCCGCATCAACGCGCTCCAAAGAAAAATCATCCAGCACGCATGCACACGCAACAAAAGCCATCAGACAAATAAATCGACAAGAGCCAAACTCGTCGTAAAGCAGCAGAGCTGCAGCCATAATTTAGTACCCCTTTTGGCCGCCGGACTCCCCCGCACCGCGTGAGGCGCAATGAAGGAGGCGGGTGGGACGGCAGAAAGAAACCGCAGCCGCCACCTTCCCGCGCAGCACCATCAAAATTCGCCCCCACAACTCGCACATTCGTTCCAAAAAGTTTCTAAAAAAACAACTAAAAACGCTGCAAATCAATAAATATGAGATGTTTTGAGCACTGCGGATTGCAAGGCGGAGCACCCACGTATTCCACAGGAGGGCGGACTGGCACTTCAATGAGAAGGACAGGAATTCACAAGTTTTTCCTCCTCCTTTTGTTTCGCCGTGAGCGCGGGAACGCAGACGAGGGAAAACTCACAGTTTTTTAACACACAAAAAAAAAAAAGACGGCAGCCAAATGAGGGCCATTTTTTCTTGTCGATTTCGTGAGCGTTTAGTTATTTATATTTTTATTTTCTGCAAATTGTGCCGGAGACGAAAGGAATAATTAAATAAATAAATAAATAACACACGCGGAAATTACAACAAAAACACAAACACGCGAAATTAAAAATAAAGAGGCAACAAATAACATATCATACCGTCCTTATTTTCATTGCAGAGTTCGCTACAAAAAAAACCCTCCATAGGATCACCATCGTGCGCATGCTGCAGCTCGGAGGCAGACAGAGTCGAGAGAAACAAGTGTTTACAATGAGATGCCACATCACTTGCATTGGCCTCATTCTCTACAACAATGGATTCACTTGAAACCTCAGTTTTCGCAGTAAAATCTCTCTTGCAGCCGTTCTAATCGACCTGAGAGATCCACGGCCCAACCTGAAGTGCACATCCACCAAACGCTTAGCGAGCATCAACACGGTTTCCCCATCACTCACCGTAACTAAAATCACCTGACACCTCGTAGCTGATACATAAATAAGAACATGAATTACGTCAGAGCCCTCTGAATATCGAAGGTTGTCCTGCGGTGCAGCAAGAAAGGCGAGGCTACCGGTGTGTTGCCCATCACCCATAGAGGAGTATACACCTGCAACAGCAGCAGAAACATCGTCGTCGTCATCATCCAAATCAGCATCGTCAGCACTCTCCTCGTCGGGAAATGTACCTGCGGTATTTCGATCTTCTCCTCTTCGTGGCGCCCCAGAGACAACAGTTGCTGCCTGGGCGGATTCAGTAGTCAAACGATCGGACTCGCAATTACAAGCATTCACACCGTTCAACTCTTTATGGTGGCTCTGAGCACTAGCACAGGACGGATTTGTAGCCTGCGGTGTCTTTGAGAGAAACTCAAAACATTTGCTTCACACCCGTCGTGGTTTATTTACATGAAGATTTTGTGATTTAACAAAAAAGCTCGAGCATGACGCACAGAAAATACCGCCACAGTACCGACAATGATGACGCCTGCACCCGAAATTAAATTTGACCTCACATATTTCGCACTTCTGCATTGAGCTATCAGACGTCCATCCGCCTAATACCGATGGCCTGATCGTCATGTGCCATACTTTATTTCTGCTGCATTTATTAACAGGCATAGAAAAGAATATGTGCATACAAATACATACATAATATCACACGTGAGGGACATCCGTAACAGTAATGATAAGGCCAACCATATGAAGGAAGCTAAGCCGCAGACACACACAATATATATATAGGGAGAGAGAGACGGAAAGAAAAAAAAAGGGGAAAACATTGTTGTTGCTTTTTGGTGTTGTTTCGTTTCACAAAAATTGCCTCTACCGTCATGTGCAGCAACATCAATCACTGCCCCAGTGAGTCCTCACCATCACTCTTTTTTACCATGAAAAACAATGGCAACCAAAAAATATCCGCCTCAGACGGTAAAAAAGAGTCCCCGTCGTCACTTCCGCTCATGGAGTCTTCAGGCAGGCTGCCGTTTGCGAAGGAGTTGTGGATCATCGTTCTAAGAGTGCCGCGCGCAACGGGCCGAGACGGTGCAGGAATTCATTCAACATGTTGTCGTGGCCAGGGGCTGAGCCAAGCAAAGAGTCACGGATGGCCACGTCAAGTTCATACGGTGGGAAAGGCCGATCCATTTCCCAGTCACCAGGAACCAAAGAAGTGCAGCGGCAGCAGCAGCAGTATAAGGCGGTATGGCACGTGAATCCGCACAAAATGACGAACAAGCAGATTTGCCCGTTGCCGAGGCAGGGCGCATACGCGGCCAAGATCAGTGCGGAGCACAACCGATTCCAGGGGATGAGGGTGCGGCGCCGCCACGCCGTGAAGATATCGCCAGGTTGGGCTGGGTGAGGCTCCAAGTCTTTTCGCGCGGGCTTCCAGAAGCACAGCGGAGCAACGGCGTAAGGCTTGATTTTGTTTCTCCATTTTCAAGTAAATTCGGCTCGAAGCAGGCTGCCTCCAGACGAGGCAATGTGTGCGTTGTGTGCTGCTTCATCAGCGACCTCGGCTTGCACCATTTCGTGTGTCCATATCGTTTTGGAGCTGTCACGGCCGCCGCGCGGGATATGGCGCTCAGCTGCTCGCACGATGCCTCCGCGAGGATCCAACCATGTGGACGCGGTGGCAAGAAGGGTTTCACACAAAGATGTGAAAAAGCAGGCTAATCCGCTTTACGCAGGGTAAAGATGTCTTTCTTCCGTCAAGGCAGCGTGTTTGCTAGTCGTGGAGTGCCATCGTCCATCTCTACCAAGTAAGATATTCAGCAGTGGTCCGAGTTTATGTAAGGGGCGAATGTCCAGTGGGAGATGCGTAGGGCGCAATACGCAGTCACGTCAGGGGACGAGACATTACGATGTGTGATCCGTGTTGCCTGCGCCGTGTCATTTGCCGGCTCAAAATCCATATCAATTAGAACAGCGGCGAAATTATCGCCTCCAGTCCTTGATGGTATATATGACTGTCCCAGAGTTCACGATGTAAATTCAGGTCACCCGCGATAATCTCTTCGGGCACAAGCGACAAACGATATTGATAAATGCGGATTATTGACCAATTTCCGTGGGGGGTTGTAGAGATTCGCCACGCAGATGCTGCGACAGCCCGGTGGAAATACACGGAGAGCAATGGTCTCCAGGAGGTCAGTGCCAGGGAGCGACAGGCGCTCGCACGGCAGAGAGTGGTGCAGCAGAGTGGCAACGCCACCACCGCGCCCAGTGCAGGCCTGGAGAAAACCATTGCAGCCAGAAACTTTTGTCGCTACGTCGCTACAGTCATTTATTTCCTGGAAAAGAACGATGTCAGGTTGGGGCAGCTCCCATCGCGCCGCAAGTGCAATCTTTTTACGGGCGAGAGGCCTGCAATGTTAAGCCGCCAAACAGTGATGTAGCCATCCTCCTCGGGCAATGGTTCTTGTGAACATCACCGCCACGGGTGATATCAACGGAGTGACCGCAGCGAAACGGTCGTGCAGTTCTGTCCGACAGTCTGCAGGCCGACCGCCTCACCTCCCCGTACCGGGCATGGCGTGGAACCTTCTCGAGGGGTGGAGTCGTCTTGGTCTCCGTCGTGCTCGCAGCAACGCCCTGCTGCGGAGATATTATACACAACCAAAGCCCAGCACCGCGAAAGGGTACGGACCCCATCGCTGGAGTACACTGCAATACCCATATATCGTGTAATTGTCGTTAAGTTCTTACCCACAGTCACAAAAAAAAGCAAGGCATTTAGGGGCACACACAACCACAACGGGGCGTCAAAAAACAATCAAGCAAGATGACTGCTAGAACGCGACACTGCACGGCTGCCCACGCCGTGGCAAGCCGCGGGACATATGCTGAAAAGTAAAAAAAAAACAAAGTTAAATCCGTCTTCCATTATGCACTCACTCAAAAACACACAAAAAAAGCTGCACGTTGGTGTGCGTGTCTTGCCCGAAGATAATAAAATAGGATACACTCGTTACAGTCGTTTAAATCCCCGGTGCCCACACATTATTTATATTCCACTGGGACACTCGGCGTGGTTTCGTGCCCCCATTCCATTGTCTCTTTTATTAGCCGGCGCCATCGGCGTGGCACTCAATGCCGAGAGCGCCCATGATCAGTAATAAAGAAAAAAAAACACTGAGTAGATCCCTTAATTGCCGGACCACAAAAAAAAAAAAGAAAAAAACAAGAATAACGCGGTGCTGGGGAGAGCATGCTTCCGCATGGAGGAAGAGCTCTGCGCAGCGAAGGGGATGTAAAATAAAATGGTTAAAACAAGGCGTCACAGAAAGTGGCAATTAATTTAAAAGGGTGCGTGGACAGACGCATATGTTCCCGCTGGAAGCAGGAAGTCCTCACCGCGATTTCTCAGTAAAGGGCCACAAAGGCGCAAAAACCCAGCCCCAGCAGCAGCAGCAACCGCGACACGCCCCCACGCATGGAGCCGTCACCGTTTCCTTTTTTGCCGCCACCGTTTCCTTTTTTATCGTCGCTCTTCCTGACCATTTTTAGTTCACCGACACTCAGTGGGCGGTTGTACAGAAAGACGTTCTTCACTGTCAAATTGCTGTTGATGTCTCCCTCGCCTCCACCAAAATAGAATTGTGTGATTTCATGTCCCAGCGCCCCAAGTGTTGTTATAGTCTCTGGGCTCCCCACAATCTTACCATTCACGTACACGGAGCCCTTGTTGCCGTCCTGCAGCATGAGCGCCACCTGGTGTTCTTTCCCCAGCTCCCAAGTGGTGTTCGATGTCGTTTTCTTCCCATCAAACACCGTCTCCCACGTTTTATTCACGCTGTACGACAGCCCAATGAAGTTCGTGCTGACGGGTGCATCCAGACCCGCACCCAGCAGAGAAGTGCTCCCCTTCGCAACCTGGTGGATGGCCACCGTCGCCACAAGAGTGAATCTGTGGTTCACAAAGCCGTACTGTCTGTTATCCTCCCGGCTGTTCACGGGCCATTTTGCCATGGATCCAGGCCCCTTGAATTTGAACCCATTTTTGACCTTCGCTGCCTTCGTCACGGATGCATTCACGCAGCGGTACTCGTCGATCCACGTGTCGCCACCAGACGACGTATTGGACAGGAATCCAACCAGACCAGCCGTGGGTGTGGACGACTTGGAAAAGAAGGCGTCCAGCTGTGCCCAAGTACTGAGGACGGAATTGATCGTCTTCAGCTCATCAGTCAGGCGGGCAAGTGAAATGGCACTGCCTTTTTCATTGGCCCTCTCCTTTAAAAGGTGCAACGCACCATCCGAGTACAGCAGGTTGCTGGAAAACGTCTCATTCACATTATCCTCCCCAAAAAGCGGTCCGATGTGAAAAGTGCGGTTGTTGTCCGTGACCCAAAGGCAGAGCGCATTGGCCTCTTTCTCCCCCGAGGCGTACCCTCTCTGAGTGTACAGCATGACCTTCATTCCCTCAATGGTCGCGGTGATGAGGGCATCCACGCGCAAGCCTTCGTCCCAACGGAATCCTGATCGTGACTTGACCCACACGCCTGAGAGTGTCCCGACTGCCTCCGTCCACGTTTTCCCCATGTCACGCGACTCGAACACACTCTGGCCATTCTCGCAGTCAACAATCATGAGAAGTGATCCCTTCCATTCGGTGATGCGGGGGTTAAAGCATTTCGCAGGGGACATGCCCGTTGAGAGCGACCATTTTTCGCCGTCGTCCGTCGAGTAAATGATCATGGAGTAAACGTCTTCTGTTTCATTTCCGCTCTTCGCCATCAGTGGAAACACAATGGTGCCTTCCTCCATCAGAACACCTGAGCCACCAGAAGCAACAAACTCCGTCAAGTTAACTTTGTGAGCAGCTATAGTACTCTCGTTCAATGGAGACCTGATTGGGCCCCATTTGATACGTTCACTCAGCTTGCCACCCGTGGGATTCGTGACATCACCCACAACCAGTTTCAGCTCAAATTTGCCCCATTTCCAGTTCCTACCACTTTCCTTGAGCTCACCAAAGCCTCCCGCAAGAAGAAACACCTTATTGCCCTTCATGGTGGTCGTGGGGCGGAGCACAACATCCAAACCCCCCTTTCCCTCCGCTTTACCAAGCACGGTGTGTGCCCGCCATGTTCCTTTATCGACCTCACCAACATGAGTGAACCAATTCCACGCAGAGTCGATGTACTCCGCAACAACATCAGAAGACGGCTTACTTGATTGATCACCTTGATATTTGGTTTCCATGCGACCCTCGGCAAAAACAGCAATTACTCCACCAGCACTGACGAGAGAGGGTGAGGCAAACGAATCCCTCGGCGTACCTTGAGAAGTTCCATCTTCCGGTACAACCAGCGTCTGATTCGGCAAAAATAGATCGACCGTATGAGGCAATTGCACATTCCCCGAATTACTCGTCACGGCGTTCGAAGCCCCACCACTGGAGCACATCATCACGACAAATAGGAGCAGCACCGCGGAAGCAAACACACGCCGGGACATGTTGGGCCTCTGCGGCTCACTCTCTCCTCCTTCCCTCCTCCTTCCGCTGGATCCGGTCACGCGGCGACGGTTGTTTGTGCGGGGTGCCATCACTGCAGCAACACGTGAGAGTATACAAATATGTGTGTGTGGGCGGTGTGTTGTTGGTCCTTTTAGAGTCTTCGAATTTCACAGTAGCGTTTCGCGCTTGTTTTCCCTAGCTTATTTAAAAAGTTAAAAAATAAAGAAATAGAGAGAAAACATGCCGTGAAGGGAGGCAAGCCAGTGAGCACCGCCACCCCTGCACAGTGAGTGGCATCATCACCCCCACCGTAGTCACTCCCCAGAAAAAAAGCTCACGCACGCAGACACATGGAACAAGAAGGAAAGACAGTGCACCGGAAGCGCACAGCGACTGTCACCAACAGCACCAGCAGGTGCCACGACGGGTGCGTCCTTATTCACGCTTCAGCACACACCAAGCAACACCAACACAAAAAAAAAACAACAGCGGGATGCAAAAGAGCAAAACTGCCCTTCGCCGCGCCCACGCGCTGCCACCAGTCCTTTTACTGTTGTCTCCTCCAACGCTCCCGCTTCGCCGCCGGCGCACATCACCTCGCACAGCCGGAGGATCCCCCGCCGTCAAATACACAGCATGGGAGAAACTTCGGCACGTGCAGCTGCTGGACGGGAAGCAATCCGCACGCTCCCAGGCACCCTCAACTTTCACAATACCCAACTGCTTGCATGCCGCCACATCCACGCCCGCAACACGTCGACAAGACACATCGCGGTCTCCCGTCTTCCCTCCTAGCGAGAGCAGCCGCAGCCACAATCCTGTGCGTGCATTCTCAGCGTTTTAAACACGGCATTTGTGTGTGTGTTTGTTTGGCAGCGCCTATACTTACAGAGCAGCTGTGCGCCACAAGAGAGTCCGAAGAAAGCAACGGCAGAGAGAGGCAGATAGCACACATGCAAATTACTCATATCATCACACACACACACACGCAGCCGCGGAATGGGTGCACTCAACCACAAAATCAAAAAGGAAAACAAAACAAAAAGCCGAAGCGTAGGACGACCAGCGCACACACACACTCATTGCTCCCGTAAAGCAAAACACACACACAGAGGGAGAGAGAGAGAGGTCGCCCACTCAATGCAATAAAAACAAAACAGAAACAGTTACGGTGCTCCGCCCATGCAGCCAGGCAGGACGGCAGCGGTGCGTGTCGTGCAAAAGAGAGCACCAACGGGCCTGCATGGGTGTGCATGCATATATACAATGGGCACATTATTGTGTGTGCCTCGTGGGGTGAGGTGAGGGCGAGAGTCCATGCAAGGGGACACACACACAGAGAGAGAAGGAAGAGTGTGTGTGCGGGCGGTGCATGGCTCTCTCACACTCACTCCCACGCGGCCACCACAACAGCAGCAGCCGCACACGCAACAAGAAGAAGAAAAAGAGAGGAGGTGGTGTGGGAGACCGCGGTGCTGCCGTCACTGTCGCCAGCCGTCGCCGTGTCACCTGTTGCGGCGTTTGTGGTTGGCACTGTTTCCTTCGGATTGGCTTCTTTATTCTCATTTTGTTTTTCTTCTCGTGTTCCTGTACCATCAGATGCTGGGTCATTGTTCGGGATGCCCTCTTCAGTGCTCTTGTCAGCTTCATTATTGGCGAAATTACCGTTTTCCGTGGGTAGTGGTGGCTCTGTTTCTGCATGGCCGTCAGATGGTTCATTCTGCGAATTGGTTGTGATGGGGGCAACGCCCTCAGTTTGTGAATTGTTGTTTGACTTCATGTCGCTTTGGGGTAGTTGTAGCTGTTACACGGGCACGGTATCTTCATGGCTCTACTGTCCATTCACTCGTGCTTGTGTTGAATCTCCCTCTGTTTTTCTGATTTTTTTTCAGTGCCACTTCTGCTGGTGCTTTTATTAGTGATGGTGATGTTGCTTGTGGTATTTTTTTCAGCTTCGCTGCATTTTCAAGTGTCCCTGTTGGTGAATTATCATTTTTGTTTTCTTCGTGTTCTCCCGCTTCTTCTTGTACTGCCTGTTTTGGTTTTTGCTTTTTATCTTCACCTTCGTTAACCTTTTCCAATGCTACCACCCCCAGTTCGGGAGTGTTGGGAAATATATTAACGACACTGTCATCCGTAGGCGTGAAATTGGAGGATGCATTACTCTTGGAAGGATTATTCAAATTGTGATCTTTGCCAGGTTGAGTGACAGTACTGCCAGATGAAGATTGACCAACGCTTTGACGTTGGGACTCTGTTGCCTTACCACCTGAGGGATTCCTGGTATCGCCAATTCCATTTGGACAAGCCGTTTTTAACAGCTTCTCCTGTTCAACTTGATCTGATGCTTTGGGTGTCGGCAGTGGTGCTGGTGGAACAGGCGTTAAAACCTCATTATTACCCTTCGACGTGGTACCAGACAATAATTGCTTGGGCTTTTCCAATGTAACTGCACCACCCAATTCTGCTCCCTCCTTGTCCCCAGCTTCAGCCGCCCTTATTAATCCCACCTAAGTGGATAACAAACTGCAGTCCGCCCTCGGAAATGCCCCGTCACTTTCAGCATTATTCATGTGCGTCAATAAATTCCCGTTACCTTCACTTCAGCGGTCCGCCATCGCGTATACAACTCCGCCGACACCGCACCGCACCACAGCACGCAGAGGGCACACACCAGCAGCACACGGCCAGTCATCATCGCCATCACTCCTGTCACTTGTGTGTAGCCTTCAGCACAAAATAACTCCCCGTCAACGCAGAGCAAAAAGAAAATAAAAGGAAAGAGAGACAAGTCACACAGCCACGCACAAGCAGCACGCACACAAATGAGTCGGTTGGAATAAGCACAATTGCAGAACTCCCACACGGCACTGCAACCCAATTTTTTAATTACTTTAATATATATATATATTCACCTGCGCAGCTGGCCAAATCCAGAGATTCTCAATAATAGAAACCAAACCAAGTAGAAATAAAAAAGGGGTGAATGGAACAAGAGCGGGGGTTCACCACACCCCCAAAGTTTAACACCAATTAAGTGTATATATATATCATCTGTTTGTAACAATCGTGGCCCGCTCACGTGGCCTTTTGAACTCATGTAGGATATAAAACATTTATTACTTACGAGGCTGCATACTTTGGGGTCCTCCAGCCAAACGACACCGCCGCTCCCTTCGCAAGTTCCACCCCTTTGCCAAGTCCTGAAGTGTAAACAGACGACCGCGTGATATGCCGTCAGCGGGGTTTTTTGCGGACCGCACGTAGGCAAAAGTTGCCCGCATTCCGTGAGAGTCCAAAAACTCATATATTCGTTGCAGCTCCCACGTCATGGTGTATGACTTTGAGCTGCCTTTATTCGCCGCTCCTTGCAGCGAAGTGTTGTCACCAAATGTCCATGGTGGATGGCAAGATGGCGGAAAAGGCCGACAAGGCCAAGCGTACCGTGCGCGCCTCGGCCTGCATGATAAGAAAAGGCTTCCTCTCCCATTTCCCTCCGGCAATTTTAACGTCGCCGGAGTCTGGAATAAAAAGGCTCCCCATCCATGGAGCGATGCATCCGTGATGATGGCGGCCGATGCCATTTCCGTGGAATTGATGATTCGCTTACGATTGTTCTCGATGGTGTGTCGCAATCTCTCGCCCAAACCAACCGCTGCCGGCGGAACGTTCGCCGGGGATGTCTCCAGCACAATCCCTTGGTGAAGTGTGGATAATCGTCGTCGCACTGCCTTGATGAAAAAGTAGTAGTCACATAAACGCGTGCCTAAAATGGCAGCCGCGTACAAAAAGCGTGACGCCAAAACCTCCATTCCCGCGATGGGTAAATACTTCAGCGCCGGCATGGCGCATACAGACCGGACAAACTTCTCACTCAGGGACACCGCCCGGCGTGAGTGTGATCAAATTGCACCCCCAGGAAGGTGTACTGCATAGCGCCCGATTCGCGGCCATCCCATATCGTGGCGTGACAACTGTCCGCATTACGAAGCGCTTGGGTTTCCCACAATGTCACATCGCTTTTCGGCCCTGCTATGCGTATATTATCGATCCATACGTCGATACGCACCAATGGAGGTGCAGCCCAGAGGGGGTGAACCACCGTCGTCACCCCGCAATTGCCGAGGTAATAATAATCTGGAGAATTTCTGGGCCGGCCTTGTATCCCATTGGGAGCCGTGGGGGCTCCACCAGCGTGCCGTCCTCCACGCGGCATCAAAAGAGATGCCGAGCCTCCCGTGGTAAAGAGACTTGAAAAAAGGACGCCTTTAAGTCCAGGCAGGAAGCGGCCTCAGCCATCACAGGCGGCAAATAATGGGAAATGTGTTAAAGAGGAACATGAGCCTCGTAAGGGTCGTCTCTGTTCTTGTCGCGTGGCCACGCGATCCATCGTCGTCGTAAGCCGGTGGTTTTCTCCTCCACAACTGAGAAGGGTATTATCCATCCGCCTGTTATTGTGGACGAAGCGTCCTCGATTATTCCAGCTTTTCGTAACAATCTCGCGTCAGCGGTTGGAATCCTCCGTGAGCCTTCGCGCGCTTTACCGGAGGAAGACGGTGGAAGAGGGGACCACCCGACGAGTCCCCATACTTGCATAAGACTCTCCAAGGTGGCCGGGTTCAACCAACTTTTGATCCACTCTAGGTTCAATAAGGGCACGTTGACTTGCTGTAACGGGATAGCGTGTTCATCTTGTGGAGTGGCCGGACGCGTCCTTGGCGTGCGTCTCGTTATTGTAGCAGCATGATTGTGATAAAATCAAAAAAAAAAATGCTCCTCCGTTCTCAGCCAGGGTTCCTGCCCTTCCGCAGTTTCTCCCTTCACATTATTGCGACCAGCGACAACACCTGGGTCAGCAGTGTGGTGTACCTCCACAAATATCGAACTGTGCTCTGGGAAAGGTCGAACGGGTCGAAGTGCTTCGCCAACTGCGAGACCACGTGTGGGTCCAAATCGTGTGCCTCCACGATTTGAGCAGCGTGTCTCAACGCACCGCGTTTTATGGAATGCGCCGTGGCATCCCAAGGAGCCAAAGATCGCTCCACGTGAGCAGTCGTAAGATTCGTTAGCCTTTCGTTTTCTTGAAGTGTCCTGCATGGCTTTATAGTGTCGAAGGCGTCCTGCCCTCGTATCCTCACGAACTGCGAGGCGCGGTGGGGATCCGCCCTCGCCGTCTTCGGCGCCACGGGCCAATCCAAAATTAAGGTCCCGTCCGCCCCCATTGTGGAATTGTTGGGGATTAAGGCCGCGATCTCGGACCAACGACTCGCCGTCATCCACGCAAGTCGAAAAGCAACACGTTCCCTCCAATCGGTCCGACTGCGGATAACTTGATTCATCCACCGCTTTCCTTTGTCAAGGGGCGCGCCTGTTTCTTCTCCGATCGCGCCGCAATCTTTTGTAGCCCCAGAATCACCATGTCCAGCGGGGTTCGATCCATTGCAACACAG
>NW_001849272.1:21129-31136 GCF_000209065.1 Trypanosoma cruzi | reverse complement strand
AGTAAAAAAAAAAAAATGAAAAACTAGTTGTAGTGGTGCGACACTCTTGACCACGATGATTCTCTGAAAAAAAAAAAAAGACATTCTCTGACCTAGCCCTGCAGACACACACAAATATAAAAGAAGTAAAAACACTCCCTAACATCATTCATCATAAACGCACTGCGCTAACCTCCTCAGTCATTTCTTCCATTTTCTCTTCTGAGCCTTTTGCCTCACGAAGTTTCAGCATCTTCGGAATAAAATATATGCCTGAGAAAACACTCGGTCAGCGCAAACTGGTACTGATGTGTGTTTTCCCAGAACTCCACAATCCTCCCATGATCAACATCTCCCACACTCGGCGGGCCGACGACATCACATCTCTGCCAGTCGTTCATCGGCGTGCTGGCTGCGTGCCGCAGACAAATGATCTCCCACGACAATCCCTGAGCAAATTCACCCCAACCATTAAAATATACCGCCAGGCACTCAGTGAACTGCCCCACAGTGCCGGCGGTGGTGTGGTGCGCACCCGCCGTAGCCATCCGCAGCCCAACCAGCGTCCTTGGATTGGACTCTGAAAAAAAAAAGGAATCCACCAGCGGAACGTTTGTGGCCCACGGTTTGTGCAGCACCCCGTACTTTATTTTACGGATCGTTTTTTCATATTCACTCGGCAGCAAACCTTCATCTCCCTTGGGATGCAATTCAGGGGCCAACTTCAAGACGCAGGGCTTTGCTTGACGTCCTGTTGGCGGCTCAAACTCCGTGGGTTTCGTCGCTATTACCTTGGCAAAGGCACTCTCTGTGAACGATTTCAAAGCAAACAATCAAAAAAATATTGGCAAAATATTATCCTTCGACGCCAACATCGGCCTCAAAAGCTATTTTATTCTGCTACACTTGGGAGGCGTTCCAATGTCCGTTCCTCGAGGCAAGCAGATATCGGTGCATTGAAAAGGATCACACCGCCTGCGTATATTTCCCGAACAACCTTCCACAGGCTTGTGGGACGGATCCTCAGAATACCGTGGCGACTCACCTCCCCGTGAAAAGTACTCTTTCGCAGTTACCTCGTTGATCGATTGCAATGCAAACCTCACCGCTCCACAGCTTTCCCTAAACGCCTCCTCATCAAAGACGTGACGTGGAATCGGTCCCAAAAGATACATGTGTTTTTCAACCTCTTTCCAGTATTTCGCTTGTTTCTCTTTAGTCTCATCACGCGTTATCCAGGCGCACATCGCCTTCACATCCACCTCGTCGAGGCAATTCACGATGACTCGCGCGGCCTGTAGCTGCTTCGCCCACTCATCATAGCTGGTTACCTTTGGGAATGACACCGCAATCATGCCCCATCCAGAAGTAGGCGCAAAACGTCTCGGTGGCGGCGTTCCCTCCTTTGCCACACCGTAGGTAATATACACATTCCTCACATGCTCCCTCAAACTTCTCAACTCCGAGACGCACATGTCCTCATCGCTGCATCTTGTCACCGCTCTGGTGGTCTTGTCAGACACGTACGCATCTCCTCCACCAAAACAGTGGACCACCACTTGGAGTTTCTCAGCATCGCAGTGCAGCAGCTGGTAGAGGAGGTACGAGCTGGCAGCCATCGACTTCCCGATCCCGGGCGTCCCAATCAACACACGTCGTCTAGGCTAAAGTCGGTCCCACCGTGAGTGCCGAACCACGCGGTTGGATCGTCAAGGACGGTCTGCCACGCCCGATCCACCCCACAGTTTACAAGAACGTCCTTGGGAAGAACCTGTATCGTATTCCACGAGTGCGGCCATCCCTTCCTCGAGGCAAGCAACATCAACACGGGAGGTGCCGCACCGAATTGCCGCACAGCGTCATTCTCTTCGATAGCGTCGTCAGCTTCCCTGTACGACCATGTCTGTTCTGGCTTCCCCTCATGCACCTCCATTCCCGTCCCC
Source organism: Trypanosoma cruzi (assembly GCF_000209065.1). Lineage (NCBI taxonomy): Eukaryota > Euglenozoa > Kinetoplastea > Trypanosomatida > Trypanosomatidae > Trypanosoma > Trypanosoma cruzi. The sequence continues at coordinate 29,214 of NW_001849272.1, read as the reverse complement.
GTTTTCTTTCGCTCCACGCCGTCGGGAATTTCCACCACATGGTGCCACCTCGCATTGTACACAGACTCGTAGCATCCCTCCAGTTTCTCCGGTGCGCTCGTCGTCGTTGGGTTCCTCGCCTCCTCGGCAGCTGCATCCAAGAAATGTTTGGTGGAGTTATGAACAGCTGCTTTTACCTCCGCAGCAGCTAATGACCGCCCCGGTAGGTTGTTGACACCCTTATCGCATAGCTTGCGTATATCCTCATCGAAGATCACTTCACCCTTCACAGCTCGCTTCATACTCAAATAACGACCTGATGCCTGTATTTCGTTCAATACTCCCTTATCACGGATATACTTCGTGGGGTCCTTGAAAAACTCCTTCAGCAAAACATCCCGATTGGTGTCCACAATGCCCCTGCCGTCCAGTTCCCTCGTAAGAAAGTCGTTCAGCCTCATTTCATTGACGCGAGCTCTTCCCTTAAACAGTACATCTTCGATATTAGTGGAAATGGTAAATTTCATTTCTTGCGTTCGTCTCAGCCTTTCCTCTGCCTCCCGCCCCGCTTCTGTCAGTACCTGCGTGAGTACTCCATTTGGTGTTCCCTTGCAATGGGAGTGATCGTATCCTTTTCTTTCATAGTCTCGACGTTGCCCGAGAGAGAACACACCTTCGTGAAGAGGCCTAGTAATGGCCTCCAGCGATTGGTACGCAGTTAAGTTAAAAATTTCTTCAAGAAGCCGCCGGTCTTGTGCGTAACCATCCGACTCCTGAATAAACATCTCCATCGTCACATTGTAGTCTTTCATCAACGGCCGCCCTGCCGCCAACATAATTCCAAAGGAAATCGCTCAGCCTCATGTTGGTGCTGCTCAAGAGTCCACTTTGGTTGCTGCGTTCCCTTCACTCCTCTCCGTGTTGCAGCGTCGGAACCATCGCCGGAGATGCCACGGAGAGGCGCCATCACAACACCCGTGCAGTGAAGCATCCCACTCGCACCGCCCACCTGCGGCCAGCAGGCGCCGCTGGCCCCAAAGGACAGTCGCGGCTGTTTCTTCTCGCAGTCCCAATGGCGTTGGGCGTGGCACTCGCACGGCGGAGTGGTCGGTGCGCCATGCAGCCGCACTGCGACGCCTGTCGGTGAAACAGTCAATGCCCACCGCCCCCGCAGCAACGCAACGTGCAATCGGCCACAACACCGCCACACTACCGTCCTTTTTATTTTGTTTTATTCACGTTTTCTGTTTGTTTGTTTTCCCGATCACCGACACCAAAAATAAGTGCACACATTCACGCAATAATAAAAAAAACAATCCCACCGTCCCGCCGCGGGTCAACACTCTCCTCCACCCACCATCATCGCCGCGCAGGAGACCGCAGTCACATCGCAGAGTCAACACCACAATGTGCACCACACCATCGTGCAGTGAACGATGGGCGGGACGCAGCCACGCATCGCCCCGCTCCATTTTACCACCACTCAAGTGTTGCGTGCCCGCACAAAATAGCAAGCACAATCAGAGTGCACACAAACCCAATCAACACCCTCACCCGCTGAAGCACATTATTCGCATGGAGTGACAACATTTAGGGACACACCGGCAGTAGCAGGCCGCACGGAATTTCCCTGCCAACCACGCGAAGAGACACAACAACTCTGCGGAGTCACAGTGGCAGCCCCTCGATGTTGCCTGCAGTCCACATGGCAGGAAGAATTCCACGCACGCATAGTTCCGTACACCTCGCTGTTTGAGTGCACACCAACGGAACATGTGAAAAATACGTGCGCGCAAGACGGCAATTAAATCCATGAGAAAGTCGGCCTGCTTTCTCCGATGGCGTTGGCGAGCAGTCCCGCACAATCCAATCAAAGTGGCACGCCGGACGGAATGGCGTCCGTCAACCAATAAAAAAAAATGCGACACTGAAAGGGAGCAGCGAAGAGTTGGCGCATGCGATTGCCAGCGACAACTGTGAGCAACCCGCCAGCACTAACCGAGGTGCCGAGGAGCACGCTTGTGTACAACTGGCCATCAAGCAGAGAGGACAAGCAAAACAAGAGGGCAGCAAACCCTCTCGTTCAATGCCTCCTGACCGCGACACCAGAATCAAAATAACATGGACGATAAGAGCGGCAACGCCTTCTCCAAAACATCTTGTCAAGAAGCCGCAGGACCTCAGGAGGAGAGAAAGGCAGCGGCGGCAGCCACAGAGGGGGAGGCAATAAAACGGCTGGCAGGCACCTTCACGTCGACGCGCACACCACATCCGAGTGGGCCGGGAGCACAGACCGAACCGCTCGGAAACACACGCATCAAATCCGCAAAACAAAGTCGCAGTGAATCGACAGGAACTCCCCGCCCAAAACAAATTCAAAAAGTGGCGTTTTTCAAGGGGGAATCCGCTTTTCCGACGACGGCACGAACACCTCGCAGAAATTTCTTGCAAATCTCCCTTCGCAGGTCCGCAAGAAAACGCAGCGGAATAAAAAGAGAGCGCAACGACGCAAAAATAATAATCCTCCCAACCGACCAGGTGGCAGGCCGCCCTCGCGCAAGTGGACAAAACACAACTTCACTCCGGTCTTGCGGTGGTGGTCGTCTCGCAACATTTTCTTCCTTTTCTTCTCGTCGCAGTGCACATCCCCTCCCACAAATCATTTGTTCGGGCCATGTTCCTGCATCCAAACAACGCGCTGCTCGATCCCGCGGCACAGTCCTCGGCGCAGAAGTGAGGGGAGGAAGAGGGACCGCAGAAGGTGCGAGCAAATCCGAATTCGGTGGCGGTCGCTGCAGTGAAGATTGACGTCCCACGCGGTGTCCCTTTTTTAGGTCTGGTCCTCACCGTGTCATGCGCTCAGCGTGCGGTGCGCCGGCCGCTCCGAGCCCCGTCCGTGCTTGCGTCTCACCGTCGCTCCCAGCCCCGTTCGTTGGCTGCATCAGGGACGCCGCCATCCAGAGACGGGCATAAGGACGTTGCATCCAACAAAACCTTCAGAGGCACCCGGTGGGCCAACGACGACCGTCACTGCGGGGTGTGCAGCCCTTCCGCCGCTCACCTCAAATCGCACTTCTACGCCTCCTCGAGCAGCAGCAGCAGCAGCATAAATGCACCGGTCCACTAGAGGCCGTCACCAGCCATTGCAGGAAGACCACTGTGCCCCAGTGCTATAAAACCCGAATTGCATTGACGGGCCACTTCGGAAAATCCTGTCGCATCCTCCCCCATTATGCGGAAACGCATCCGTCGTGCATGTGGCCACCGCAGCCAAATGAATCCGGTCCAAATACCATCCAAATCAAATTCCCCTTTCCTCAAGCCATTCCTTCATTCCATACGCCCTGACCATCATCCGCACGCGCCCGCTCACACAAACCGCCACAGCCCCGCTGCCGGCACACAACGCACACGGAGCGAGCAATCGCCTAAAGAGCCACACGCGGAAGCGATCCCCATCCATCCATGACGCGGCGCCAAAATTTCCAGCCATTCCACCCACACCGAAAGGATGCGGCACTCCACAGCAGTCGCAGCCCACCGCGCGCATCACACCCGCAGGAAGAGTGACTCGCGGTGCGCGCTCCCCCCCTCCCCTCCTTCCCTTCATGCCCACGGAGGAAGCAGCAGCCACCCGCAACCGCCAGCACACGCTACAAAAGAAGCATCCAAATCCACTGCAATGTGCATCTTGTGTGTGTGTGCGCCCGCAGACACACGAGGCAAAGAAGTAAAAACAGAAGCAGAGCATGTGAAAAGACCCACAAACAAAAATGTACAGCAGAAGTGCATGGCGGAAATAACAGGACTGCCCAAGCTCATGATACAGCACTGCAGACAAAGCAGCAGCAATTCATAAAAAAACTATTAAAATAATTAGAAAAAACAATTCCCTCTCATCATATATTAGCCCCCCTCGCACACAATAATTATATAAAAAGAAAAAGAAAGTCGTTCTCTACTAATGTTCCACCCAAAAAAAAAAAAGAAAAACCACACAAAAATCCACCTGGTTACCGTGTGGTCCCACCAAACTACCTGTTTATTTTGACCACAGGGTGAATTTAGAAAGATACATCTCTTTCAACCGTCTGACCCTCTGTGTGTCCGCACAGCGTTTATATTTCATGGGGTCATCTGCGTGTTGCTGCTCCCCTCAGCCCTTTCATCGGCGCGTGAGTGCGGCCCGCAGAGCACAGTCAGTCGTGTGTGTGGGGACTGAGAGAAGCACGCAGACATGACGGCAGTCGCGTCACTTCATCGGGAGAGTGAGCGCAGCAAAAAAAAAAAGAAAAAGAGAAACACGGCGGCAGGGTGTGGCTGTGTGTGTGGCGCTGCGAGTGTCTGCCCGCCCTGACCGCAATAAAACAAAACAAGAGGGAAGAAATGTGTGCTCCGCCCCACAGGCCCTCGTCGCACGCCCACACGTCACGGCTCCCTCAGCGCGCCGTTCGTCGCGGCCCCTCCTCATGCGTGCAGCAGGCGAGGCGCACAGGGCCGTCGTCATGAGCGTGTCGGTGGGTGTGCGAGTGGAGCAGTTGGGCGGGAACACACGGCACCCCTCGCAGGAAGAATGCGGAAAAAACAATTAAAAGAGGGAAGAGTAGAAAAGGAAAAAAACGTCCATAGTGATTGCCCCAAGGCAACAAGCAAGATAAGCAAAATAATTAAAGCAAAAACAAGAAAAAGAAAAGAATAATCTTCCGGGCAGCTGGCCGGATCCTGAAATTATTTATGGAAACCAAACAAGTTGGGAAAAAAGGTTCTTTAGTTAATTGCTTCAATGTTTTCTTTTCATTCAATATATAAAATTCTGTGGACCATTAGCATGGTCCTTTGTCCTCAGTTAGGATTTGAAATATTATTACTTACGAAGTGGCAGACTTTGGGGTCCTGCAGCCACAAGACCCCGCCGCTCCCTTTCGCAAGTTCCACCCCTTCGCCAAGTCCTGAAGTGTAAACAGACGACCGCGTGATATGCCGTCTGCGGGGTTTTCTGCGGACCGCACGTAGGCAAAGGAAGCCTGCATTCCGCGAGAGTCCAAAAATTCAAATATCCGTCGCAGCTCCCACGTCATGGTGTATGACTTTGAGCTGCCTTTATTCGCCGCTCCTTGCAGCGAAGTGTTGTCCACCCACACGTCCATGGTGGATGGCAAAATGGCGGAAAAGGCCGACAAGGCCAAGCGTACCGCTCGTGCCTCGGCCTGCATGATAAGAAAAGGCTTCCTCTTCCATTTCCCTCCGGCAATTTTAACGTCGCCGGAGTCTGGAATAAAAACGGCTCCCCATCCATGGAGCGATGCGTCCGTGATGATGGCGGCCGATGCCATTTCCGTGGAATTGATGGTTCGCTTGCGATTGTTCTCGATGGTGTGTCGCAACCTCTCGCCCAAACCAACCGCTGCCGGCGGAACGTTCGCCGGGGATGTCTCCAGTACAATCCCCCGGTGAAGTGCGGATAATCGTCGTCGCACTGCCTTGATGAAAAGGTAGTAGTCAAATACACGCGTGCACAAAATGGCAGCCGCGTACAAAAAGCGTGACGCCAAAACCTCCATTCCCGCGATGGGTAAATACTTCAGCGCCGGCATGGCGCGTACAGACCGGACAAACTTCTCACTCAGGGATACCACACGGTGAGTGTGATCAAACTGCACCCCCAGGAAGGTGTACTGCGTGGCGCCCGATTCGCGGCCATCCCATATCGTGGCGTGACAACTCTCCGCATTACGAAGCGCTTGGGCTTCCCACAATGTCACATCGCTTTTCGGCCCTGCTATGCGTATATTATCGATCCATACGTCGATACGCACCAATGGAGGTGCGGCCCAGAGGGGGTGAACCACCGTCGTCACCCCGCAATTGCCGAAGTAATAATAATCTGGAGAATTTCTGGGCCGGCCTTGTATCCCATAGGGAGCCGTGGGGGCTCCACCAGCGTGCCGTCCTCCACGCGGCATCGAAAGAGATGCCGAGCCTCCCGTGGTAAAGAGACTTGAAAAAAGGACGCCTTTAAGTCCAGGCAGGAAGCGGCCTCAGCCATCACAGGCGGCAAATAATGGGAAATATGTAAAAGAGGAACATGAGCCTCGTAAGGGTCGTCTATTTTCTTGTCGCGTGGCCACGCAATCCATCGTCGTCTTCAACCGGTGGTTTTCTCCTCCACAACTGAGAAAGGCATTATCCATCCGCCTGTTATTGTGGACGAACCGTCCTCGATTATTCCAGCTTTTCGTAAAAATCTCGCGTCAGCGGTTGGAATCCTCCGTGAGCCTTCGCGCGCTTTACCGGAGGAAGACGGTGGAAGAGGGGACCACCCGACGAGTCCCCATACTTGCATAAGACTCTCCAAGGTGGCCGGGTTCAACCAACTTTTGATCCACTCTAGGTTCAATAAGGGCACGTTGACTTGCTGTAACGGGATGGTTCGTTCATCGTGTGGAGTGGCCGGACGCGTCCTTGGCGTGCGTCTCGTTATTGTAGCAGCATGATTGTGATAAAATCAAAAAAAAAAATGCTCCTCCGTTCTCAGCCAGGGTTCTTGCCCTTCCGCCGTTTCTCCCTTCACATTATTGCGACCAGCGACAACACCTGGGTCAGCAATGTGGTGTACCTCCACAAATATCGAACTGTGCTCTGGGGAAGGTCAAACGGGTCGAAGTGCTTCGCCAACTGCGAGACCACGTGTAGGTCCAAATTGTACGCCTCCACGATTTGAGCAGCGTGTCTCAACGCACCGCGTTCTATGGAATGCGCCGTGGCATTCCAAGGAGCGAGAGCTCGTTCGACTTTGGCATTAGTGATATTCGTGAGTTTTTCGTTTTCTTGAAGTGTCCTGCATGGCTTTATAATGTCGAAAGCGTCCTGCCCTCGTATCCTCACGAACTGCGAGGCGCGGTGGGGATCCGCCCTCGCCGTCTTCGGCGCCACGGGCCAATCCAAAATTAAGGTCCCGTCCGCCCCCATTGTGGAATTGTTGGGGATTAAGGCCGCGATCTCGGACCAACGACTCGCCGTTATCCACGCAAGTCAAAAAACAACACGTTCCCTCCAATCGGTCCGACTGCGGATAACTTGATTCATCCACCGCTTTCCTTTGTCAAGGGGCACGTCTGCTTCACCACCGATCGCACCGCAACTTTTTGTAACCTCAAAGACGCAATATCCAGCGGGGTTCGATCCATTTGCAACATGGACCGCAGCATCCTGGCGTACTGCAGTCGGGTCGATGGCGCGACTTCGATTGCCATCAAAAAGGCCGCGCAGCTCTCCTCGTTCATCGGCTGTTCGTGCGTGCGGCAAAAAGTCGTGAATCGCCCCGCGAGGGACATTCTCGGCTCCCACGTTGACGGCGCCCACATCTCTCGAGCGACCTCGTTCGCTTTCCTCATATAACTGGCCCAAGGCGGGGATGTCGGTAATTCGTCGTACCACAGTCGAGCGTCGTTAGCAAATAAGCTCCATTGCCCTTCTCGACGATTTCGTCGGGCGATTTGAAATATCGGGTGGAGCGCCGGCGGTGCGGTGCGCTGCCTGTGAGGATTGGTGGGAGGTGGCGGATTGGATGGGCCAGCCGGGCGTGCTGATTCAGGTTTACGAGGGCGAGCGGCAGATGACGAAGGACAACCGCCTGCTTGGCAAGTTCGAGCTGTCCGGCATCCCGCCGGCTCCGCGTGGCGTGCCGCAGATTGAGGTAACTTTTGACGTGGACGAAAACAGCATCCTGCAGGTGAGCGCCGTGGACAAGTCGTCGGGGAAGAAGGAGGAGATCACCATCACGAATGACAAGGGTCGCCTGAGCGAGGAGGAGATTGAGCGCATGGTGCGCGAGGCTGCGGAGTTTGAGGACGAGGACCGCAAGGTGCGCGAGCGCGTAGATGCGCGAAACTCGCTGGAGAGCGTCGCGTACTCGCTGCGCAACCAGGTAAACGACAAGGAGAAGCTTGGTGGGAAACTGAGCGCGGATGACAAGAGCGCCGTGGAGGCTGCAGTGAAGGAGGCGATGCAGTTCCTTGACGACAATCCTAACGCTGACAAGGAGGAGTACGACGAGGCGCGCGATAAGCTGCAGAGCGTGACGAACCCGATCATCCAGAAGGTGTA
>NW_001849272.1:10906-21029 GCF_000209065.1 Trypanosoma cruzi | reverse complement strand
ATCGGTGGGATCCTGCCCGCCCTCCAGTACGCCGATCCACTCGACCAAAATGTCAAAGGCAAGTTTAACCTGCTCGTTGTCCTGTTGCCAGCATTGGTGTGCGCACCGGAGGCCGAAAACGGCTCCGGAGGCGCCCTCATTCCATGTATGCGTGGGCTACCTGGTGACGTCAAATGCGCAGAAACTGCGGTCCTCTTCCATAGTTAATTGGGCGTCCAGGGGAGAAGTGCGGGAAGGCAACGGCATGGAGGGGTGGAAATGTGGTCTCCCAACATTGCCGTGAGAGAGTCTGTAGGCCGCCGAACTGTGTCGGGCCGCACTGCTAGGCACGCCTCCAGCCATCAAGATATCCGTTCGATGCGGTAGTGTAGTTACGCCATCGTTGGCAACGTGTTAAGTAGCGGGGGCCTTGCCCCGCCCCGCCGTCTCCGCATACCGCGCGGGTTGTAGTGCGTTATGGCGTGCCTCCCGTTCCTGGAGTTGAGCAGTGAGGACTCCCAAGTTGAATTCGCGCTCCCGTAATTGGGCGCGATCGGCCTCCAACTGCTTTTGTAGTTCTAGGACCTGGTTGCCGGCCCCGGCGATATTGGATTCCCTTACCGATAGGTTTTGATGCGCCTTCTCAACCTGCGAGTTAAGCTGAGCATTCCGATTCTGCACGTCCGCGACGGCGTTCGCGTAATCAAAATTCAGGCGCTCCCTTTCAGCAGTGATGAGCCCTTGTTGGTGCCCCAACTCCCGGGCTGCCCCCATAGCGGGCAGGAGCACTTGTGTCTCGAAATTAGGGATCTGAGGCGCCCGTAGATTCGCAATATGTCCAATAAGAGTAGAATCCTGCCATGCTTTAGAGACAGGTCCATGGAGCAAGCATAAGCCTGTGGATGATGCGGCCACGGTTAACGTCCCGTCCGACAGCTGGTTACCATCAATGAACGTCATCTGCACCTGGGTCTCGCCACATTGGCACACCATTTCCCAGAGACGGGCGCCAATATCACACCACTCGGAGGGTGTGTAGGGAACCAAAGTCATTTCCTTAAACTTACCTGGCTGTGTGTCCGTAAAAATAAAATTAAAAATATTATCTGGCCTCTATCGGCTCCCTGCCCCTACAAAGTCGCGTTCTTCCCAAAAGATTCATACGGTAGAAAGTATCATAAAGAATGCATTCATTTATCAGGATATACACATACATTAATTAAGTTAGCCAGCTCTCCCGCGATCATTCTTTTCACAAGCTCCTAAAAAAGAAAGTGGAATTAACAAAACTCATTGAGTATTGCTGGGATGCCGCTCAGTTGCTGCTCCACAGAATTTCGCAACTTTGCTCTCCCCAATTCATTCAACAGGGAGCCGCAGTGCCCCACAGCCCCAGAAGCAGCAGCAACAACACCCGAGACACACACCCATGCACGGTGCTCTCAGCAAATAGAGCCATGCCCGCCAACTCGCTGTAATGCCCGTTCTCAAGCAAAATTTCAGTGTCCGAGGGTATTGTTGCGTTGGACTCCGATGGGATTGCGGTTTCCCCAGGCGTGGTGTTTGTGTTACCCGGTGCGGTGTCGAACGTCTGTGGCACCTCCTCGCCGTTTTCAGAAGAAACTTCTTCTCGTTCAATCCGAGAGACGTCGTCGGTGTTCTCCGCGGATTTTGTTTCGGCGTCACTCTTTGAAGGAGTGAGGCTGCTGCCTGAGCCCATTGTTCTCTCGGAACTTCCGTCCCCAGCCTCGAGGCCGAGGCTTTGCTCCGTGCCGGTGGTTCTGGTTCCACTGGAACGCACTTCGTTGTTTTCAGCGGAAAGCTCAGTGCTTTGTTGCACTTGGTGCTCACCGTCAGCTGGTCCGGTGACCGTTTCCATAATCAGTGACGAAGCCACTGAAGACGTTGATTTGCCACTCCTGTCATTTGCTTCTCCATCCTCCTCTGGCTGTGGTGTATCATAACTTTCAGAGGATCCTTCGACATCATTGAACTCCGTTGACTCCTCTGATTGTAGGTCTTGTGTCTGCACATCTGAATCCCGCTGCATCGATTCACTGCCTTCATGCGGCGTGGCTTGCTGAGACGTTTCGCCTTCGGAAAGCTGGGCATTGTCATCTGGACGAGAGTTCCCTGCGATCTCCGTTGCAATGGCGGGTTCAGGAACAGATGATCCCTCGGCATCCGTGGAAGAGGGCGCTGCAGGCACCAGATCATCGACGCTTCCTTCCTCTTGTTTTTCAATATCATCCTCATTCAATTCCTCATTGCTGGTGGCGCTTTCCTCACTCCTTGACTCAGAAGCAAATGAGACGTCTGTGCCAGCCACCTGACCTGTGGGTTGTTTCTCAACACCCAGTGATGGAATAGTGACTTTGCTGGCATTGAGTTTATGCAGATCACCTTCCAACAGTTCCTCGTTGTACAGCATGACGTTGGTCACCGTCGCGTGGCCGCCCGTTGCACTTTGGTGCTTACTGTCCCCACCGATGTAGAAGTGTGAAATCCTGTGGAAGTTAAACAGACTCTTATCATAGCTCTTGTGGTCGATTTCCTTTCTATCTACAATGACAGTCCATTCATCATAATCCATTTGCAGTACCACCCGATACGTCTTGTTTGGCTCCCACGCACCAACACTCTTCGAAATAGCACGTTTCTCCGCTATGGCCAGCCACTTCTTGTCATGGGTGCACGACAGACCAAAAAGGATCGTGCCTTTGGTGTCATTCATGATCACACCCATCAAAGAAACGGGGCTGCTGTCACTCTGTGGCACCTCGTGGATGGACACCGTCGCCACAAGAGTGAACTCGGTGTTCGCAAAGTAGTACGGCACAGTCTGCCCCATGTCGCCAACAGGCCACACCGCACCTGCTCCGGTTCCTTTGAACGTCCATCCATTGGGAACCCTTCTCTTCCCATTCGTCAATGTTGCATTCACGCCAATGTACTCGTCTCTCCATGTGTTCTCAGAGAAGTTACCAGACAAGAAGCCAACAAGCCCATCAGTGGGAACAGTACCTTTACACATACCCTTTTCTATCGGATCAACAGTGGCGCTGGAACCGGAACGGCATGAATGCAAGGCGCTGTCCAAATCCTTCCATTTCTTCACAACTTCCTTTATCCGCTCCAGTTTCTCGGTCAGACGCACGGCGACAAGACTGTATGATCCGTCATCACCCTTCTTGTTCTCGTACAGTGAAATCAACTCATTATTCTTCTTCATCAACAGCGAGCTGGCGGCAGCGTCATCACCCTCACGAGATACCGGCCCAAGATCATGCACACGTGCATTTTCCGTCACCCAAAGATGGAGCCGACCTTTTCCATTTCCCCCCTTCGCATACACCGGCGCGGTGATGAGCATCACCTCCTTTCCCTCAATGATTGCGGTGGTAGATCCGCTCTGGACGCCGTGCCCCTTTCGATTGTGTGAGTTGCCCCACACGCGGGTAATTGGCTGACCCGACGTATACCAATTGACTCCATGCGGAGTGGACATGTAAACGTCATAGTAGCCTCCAGCACAATGAGCCATCATGAAGAGTCTTTCGTCGTCTTTCTTTTCTTTCCACTTCACCAGGGTTGGATCCCTGCAGCCGTTACCAGGCGTTTTTTGCGAAAGCCACCATTTGTCCTCCGACTTGGAGAGACGCATAGACAGCAAAACGCTCCTTCCATCGTTGCCTTTGGCCTGCATGGGAAACACAAGCGTGCCGTCACGCATCACAGCGCCCGATCCTCCACCGCCAACTAACTCGGTCAAGGAATAAGAATCTCCTCTGCCTTGAGGCTCCACTGCATGTGTCTAATTCCACAAAAGTTTCTTGTTGTTTCCACCATCCACCGTGACAGTTCCCTTCACGAGCAAAAGGCCCCGCTCTTTCGTACCCGCAACCTGCGACCTTGTATGGCTGTAGTTTCCCAGGAGCATGTAGACACTGTCCTCAATTACAACTGTCGTTGGCCGCAACACTTCTGGTGTCCCAAAATTATTCGCGGCGGTGTCCCCAATTTGCATGCAAAAAAAACTTATATAAGACGTAGAAATATCCATTGCGCTGCCACTTATATTCAGGTGCTTTGAGACAATCCCAGCACGGCGGCCGGATCCGTTCTCCTCCTCGCACTGCGCTTCAGCAACGGCAAATACATCATCACCCACTTTAACGAGGCCAGAAACACGGAGCGAGGTGATTTTGCCGCCGTCCTCAAACTCCTTCCAATTAGCAAATGATATCGACGTCGTCCCCTTAAATGGATCAATGGTATTCCTTGTTTTATTCCATCAGCGGCTGCAGCTCTTCCACTGCCGCAGCACATCATCACGAGGAGGAGAAGCACCGCGGAAGCAAACACGCGCCGGGACATGTTGGGCCTCTGCGGCTCACTCTCTCTTCCTTCCCTCCTCCTTCCGCTGGATCCGGTCACGCGGCGACGGTTGTGCGTGCGGGGTGCCTTCACAGCAGCAACACGTGAGAGCATATAAATATGTGTGTGTGGGCGGTCTGTGTGCTGTTGGTCCTTTTGGTGCCTTCGAATTTCACAGTAGCGATTAGCGCTTGTTTTCCTTCTCTCCTAGCGTGCTTGTGTTCAATAAGTGGAGAGAACAACAACAGCGGCAATACGTCAGACACGTCAGTGAGGAGCAGAGCACCCACGAGGAGTGCGGGACACAAGACAATCCGGAAGGGACGGCACGGAGGACCATCGCCCACAGAAAAGAGCAGCAACACGGCAAGTCACGGCGGGCCGTCGGTGTGTGCGAGGCAGCCCTCACGCGGTGCAACACGCCTCACACGCAACAGGGAAAGACAGACAGAGAGAGAGAGAAATGAATGAACGCCGTCAAGACGCACTCACAATCAACATGGCCCGTGAGCATGCGGCCACTCCACGCAGGAACAAAGGAGGAGATGATGACAGGAAAAAAGTAAGAAGCTGCACAACAAAAAAAGAAAAACCCGACAGGCGGAAAAGCACCGCCAACGCCCTCGCCCTGGCCGGCAACTCCACACCAGCCCTCACACACACACACACCATCGCAGTGCTGTCAGTCCGCGGGTGAGAGGATTCGGCCCTCCAAACAACAAACGCACACACCGCATGCAGTCATCCACCAATGGACGAGAAGCGACACACCGCCACCGCCTCCAGTTCAGTCCCACGGACAACGGAATACGGCCACAGCCCCGAAGCCAACACACAGCGCACACGAAGTGAGCTCTCAAAGAGCCACACGCGGAAGCGGATCCTCATCCAGCCACGGAGCGAGCACCCACACTGTTCGCTCATTCCACCCTCAATGAGATGTGGTGCTTCACTCCACGCGATGAAATGGAGTAAATATCCGCCCGGGAGGTTGACAGAATGCTGAAATTATCTCTAGAAACCACGCAAGGAAAAACAAGGATTAAATGGAATAAGAGTGTGTTTCCCACATCCTCAAAATTTAACCAATTAATTGCATATATATTATCCGATAGCCACAAGACTCCGCCGCTCCCTTTCGCAAGTTCCACCCCTTTGCCAAGTCCTGAAGTGTAAACACGCGACCGCGTGACATGCCGTCTGCGGGGTTTTCTGCGGACCGCACGTAGGCAAAAGTTGCCCGCATTCCGTGAGAGTCCAAAAACTCATATATTCGTTGCAGCTCCCACGTCATGGCGTGTGATTTTGAGCTGCCTTTATTCGCCGCTCCTTGCAGCGAAGTGTTGTCACCAAACGTCCATGGTGGATGGCAAAATGGCGGAAAAGGCCGACAAGGCCAAGCGTACCGTGCGCGCCTCGGCCTGCATGATAAGAAAAGGCTTCCTCTCCCATTTCCCCGGCAGTTTTAACGTCGCCGGAGTCTGGAATAAAAAGGCTCCCCATCCATGGAGCGATGCGTCCGTGATGATGGCGGCCGATACCATTTCCGTGGAATTGATGATTCGCTTGCGATTGTTCTCGATGGTGTGTCGCAACCTCTCGCCCAAACCAACCGCTGCCGGCGGAACGTTCGCCGGGGATGTCTCCAGTACAATCCCCCGGTGAAGTGCGGATAATCGTCGTCGCACTGCCTTGATGAAAAGGTAGTAGTCAAATACACGCGTGCACAAAATGGCAGCCGCGTACAAAAAGCGTGACGCCAAAACCTCCATTCCCGCGATGGGTAAATACTTCAGCGCCGGCATGGCGCGTACAGACCGGACAAACTTCTCACTCAGGGATACCACACGGTGAGTGTGATCAAACTGCACCCCCAGAAAGGTGTACTGCGTGGCGCCCGATTCGCGGCCATCCCATATCGTGGCGTGACAACTGTCCGCATTACGAAGCGCTTGGGTTTCCCACAATGTCCCATCGCTTTTCGGCCCTGCTATGCGTATATTATCGATCCATACGTCGATACGCACCAATGGAGGTGCAGCCCAGAGGCGGTGAACCACCGTCGTCACCCCGCAATTGCCAAGGTAATAATAATCTGGAGAATTTCTGGGCCGGCCTTGTATCCCATAGGGAGCCGTGGGGGCTCCACCAGCGTGCCGTCCTCCACGCGGCATCAAAAGAGATGCCGAGTCTCCCGCGGTAAAGAGACTTGAAAAAAGGACGCCTTTAATTCCAGGCAGGAAGCGGCCTCAGCCATCACAGGCGGCAAATAATGGGAAATGTGTTAAAGAGGAACATGAGCCTCGTAAGGGTCGTCTCTGTTCTTGTCGCGTGGCCACGCAATCCATCGTCGTCGTAAGCCGGTGGTTTTCTCCTCCACAACTGAGAAAGGCATTATCCATCCGCCTGTTATTGTGGACGAACCGTCCTCGATTATTCCAGCTTTTCGTAAGAATCTCGCGTCAGCGGTTGGAATCCTCCGTGAGCCTTCGCGCGCTTTACCGGAGGAAGACGGTGGAAGAGGGGACCACCCGACGAGTCCCCATACTTGCATAAGACTCTCCAAGGTGGCCGGGTTCAACCAACTTTTGATCCACTCTAGGTTCAATAAGGGCACGTTGACTTGCTGTAACGGGATGGTTCGTTCATCGTGTGGAGTGGCCGGACGCGTCCTTGGCGTGCGTCTCGTTATTGTAGCAGCATGATTGTGATAAAATCAAAAAAAAACGCTCCTCCGTTCTCAGCCAGGGTTCCTGCCCTTCCGTGGTTTCTCCCTTCACATCAATGCGACCAGCGGCAACACCTGGGTCAGCAGTGTGGTGTACCTCCACAAATATCGAACTGTGCTCTGGGGAAGGTCAAACGGGTCGAAGTGCTTCGCCAACTGCGAGACCACGTGTGGGTCCAAATTGTACGCCTCCACGATTTGAGCAGCGTGTCTCAACGCACCGCGTTCTATGGAATGCGCCGTGGCATTCCAAGGAGCCAGAGCTCGTTCGACTTTGGCATTAGTGATATTCGTGAGTTTTTCGTTTTCTTGAAGTGTCCTGCATGGCTTTATAATGTCGAAAGCGTCCTGCCCTCACATCCTCACGAACCGAAAGGCGCGGTGGGGATCCGCCCTCGCCGTCTTCGGCGCCACGGGCCAATCCAAAATTAAGGTCCCGTCCGCCCCCATTGTGGAATTGTTGGGGATTAAGGCCGCGATCTCGGACCAACGACTCGCCGTTATCCACGCAAGTCAAAAAACAACACGTTCCCTCCAATCGGTCCGGCTGCGGATAACTTGATTCATCCACCGCTTTCCCTTGTCAAGGGGCACGTCTGCTTCACCACCGATCGCACCGCAACTTTTTGTAACCTCAAAGACGCAATATCCAGCGGGGTTCGATCCATTTGCAACATGGACCGCAGCATCCTGGCGTACTGCAGTCGGGTCGATGGTGCCACATCGATTGCCACCAACAAGGCCGCGCAGCTCTCCTCCCAGAACGCCGCAATCTCTTGGTTTTATATTGTTGCTCACATTATTGGAATTTACAACATCACATCTCTGCCAGTCGTTCATCGGCGTGCTGGCTGCGTGCCGCAGACAAATGATCTCCCACGACAATCCCTGAGCAAATTCACCCCAACCATTAAAATATACCGCCAGGCACTCAGTGAACTGCCCCACAGTGCCGGCGGTGGTGTGGTGCGCACCCGCCGTAGTCATCCGCAGCCCAACCAGCGTCCTTGGATTGGACTCTGAGAAAAAAAAGGAATCCACCAGCGGAACGTTTGTGGCCCACGGTTTGTGCAGCACCCCGTACTTTATTTTACGGATCGTTTTTTCATATTCACTCGGCAGCAAACCCTCATCTCCCTTGGGATGCAATTCAGGGGCCAACTTCAAGACGCAGGGCTTTGCTTGACGTCCTGTTGGCGGCTCAAACTCCGTGGGTTTCGTCGCTATTACCTTGGCAAAGTCACTCTCCGTGAACGACTTCAAAGCAAACCATCCAAAAAATATTGGCAAAATATTATCCTTCGACGCCAACATCGGCCTCAAAAGCTATTTTATTCTGCTACACTTGGGAGGCGTTCCAATGTCCGTTCCTCGAGGCAAGCAGATATCGGTGCATTGAAAAGGATCACACCGCCTGCGTATATTTCCCGAACAACTTCCACAGGCTTGTGGGACGGATCCTCAGAATACCGTGGCGACTCACCTCCCCGTGAAAAGTACTCTTTCGCAGTTCCCTCGTTGATCGAGTGCAATGCAAACCTCACCGCTCCACAGCTTTCCCTAAACGCCTCCTCATCAAAGACGTGACATGGAATCGGTCCCAAAAGATACATGTGTTTTTCAACCTCTTTCCAGTATTTCGCTTGTTTCTCTTTAGTCTCATCACGCGTTATCCAGGCGCACATCGCCTTCACATCCACCTCGTCGAGGCAATTCACGATGACTCGCGCGGCCTGTAGCTGCTTCGCCCACTCATCATAGCTGGTTACCTTTGGGAATGACACCGCAATCATGCCCCATCCAGAAGTAGGCGCAAAACGTCTCGGTGGCGGCGTTCCCTCCTTTGCCACACCGTAGGTAATATACACATTCCTCACATGCTCCCTCAAACTTCTCAACTCCGAGACGCACATGTCCTCATCGCTGCATCTTGTCACCGCTCTGGTGGTCTTGTCAGACACGTACGCATCTCCTCCACCAAAACAGTGGACCACCACTTGGAGTTTCTTGGCATCGCAGTGCAGCAGCTGGTAGAGGAGGTACGAGCTGGCAGCCATCGACTTCCCGATCCCGGGCGCCCCAATCAACACACGTCGTCTAGGCTTAAAGTCGGTCCCACCGTGAGTGCCGAACCACGCGGTTGGATCGTCAAGGACGGTCTGCCACGCCCGATCCAACTCACAGTTTACAAAAACGTCCTTGGGAAGATCCTGTATCGTATGCCACGAGTGCGGCCATCCCTTCTCCGAGGCAAGCAACATCAACACGGGAGGTGCCACACCGAATTGCTGCACAGCGTCATTCTCTTCGATAGCGTCGTCAGCTTCCCTGTACGACCATGTCTGTTCTGGCTTCCCCTCATGCACCTCCATTCCCGTCCCCGTTTTCTTTCGCTCCACGCCGTCCGGAATTTCAACCACATGGTGCCACCTCGCATTGTACACAGACTCGTAGCATCCCTCCAGTTTCTCCGGTGCGCTCGTCGTCGTTGGGTTCCTCGCCTCCTCGGCAGCTGCATCCAAGAAATGTTTGGTGGAGTTATGAACAGCTGCTTTTACCTCCGCAGCAGCTAATGACCGCCCCGGTAGGTTGTTGACACCCTTATCGCATAGCTTGCGTATATCCTCATCGAAGATCACTTCACCCTTCACAGCTCGCTTCATACTCAAATAACGACCTGATGCCTGTATTTCGTTCAATACTCCCTTATCACGGATATACTTCGTGGGGTCCTTGAAAAACTCCTTCAGCAAAACATCCCGATTGGTGTCCACAATGCCCCTGCCGTCCAGTTCCCTCGTAAGAAAGTCGTTCAGCCTCATTTCATTGACGCGAGCTCTTCCCTTAAACAGTACCTCCTCGATATTAGTGGAAATGGTAAATTTCATTTCTTGCGTTCGTCTCAGCCTTTCCTCTGCCTCCCGCCCCGCTTCTGTCAGTACCTGCGTGAGTACTCCATTTGGTGTTCCCTTGCAATGGGAGTGATCGTATCCTTTTCTTTCATAGTCTCGACGTTGCCCGAGAGAGAACACACCTTCG
>NW_001849272.1:0-10806 GCF_000209065.1 Trypanosoma cruzi | reverse complement strand
AACGACCTGATGCCTGTATTTCGTTCAGTGCTCCTTTATCACGGATATACTTCGTGGGGTCCTTGAGAAACTCCTCCAGTAAGACATCCCGATTGGTGTCCACAATGCCCCTGCCGTCCAGTTCCCTCGTAAGAAAGTCGTTCAGCCTCATTTCATTGACGCGAGCTCTTCCATTAAACAGTACCTCCTCGATATTAGTGGAAATGGTAAATTTCATTTCTTGCGTTCGTCTCAGCCTTTCCTCTGCCTCCCGCCCCGCTTCTGTCAGTACCTGCGTGAGTACTCCATTTGGTGTTCCCTTGCAATGGGAGTGATCGTATCCTTTTCTTTCATAGTCTCGACGTTGCCCGAGAGAGAACACACCTTCGTGAAGAGGCTTAGTAATGGCCTCCAGCGATTGGTACGCAGTTAAGTTAAAAATTTCTTCAAGAAGCCGCCGGTCTTGTACGTAACCATCCGACTCCTGAATAAACATCTCCATCGTCACATTGTAGTCTTTCATCAACGGCCGCCCTGCCGTGAACATAATTCCAAAGGAAATCGCTCAGCCTCATGTTGGTGCTGCTCAAGAGTCCACTTTGGTTGCTGCGTTCCCTTCACTCCTCTGCGAGTTGCAGCGTCGGAACCATCGCCGGAGATGCCACGGAGAGGCGCCATCACAACACCCGTGCAGTGAAGCATCCCACTCGCACCGCCAAACTGCGGCCAGAAGGTGCCGCTGGCCCCAAAGGACAGTCGCGGCTGTTTCTTCTCGCAGTCCCAATGGCGTTGGGCGTGGCACTCGCACGGCAGGGCGGTCAGTGCGCCATGCAGCCGCACTGCGACGCCTGTCGGTGAAGCAGTCAATGCCCACCGCCCCCGCAGCAACGCAACGTGCAATCGGCCACAACACCGCCACACTACCGTCCTTTTTATTTTGTTTTATTCACGTTTTCTGTTTGTTTGTTTTCCCGATCACCGACACCAAAAATAAGTGCACACCTTCACGCAATAATAAAAAGAAAACACGATCCCACCGTCCCGCCGCGGGTCAACACTCTCCTCCACCCACCACCATTGCCGCGCAGGAGACCGCAGTCACATCGCAGAGTCAACACCACAATGTGCACCACACCATCGTGCAGTGAACGATGGGCGGGACGCAGCCAGGCATCGCCCCGCTCCATTTTACCACCTCTCAAGTGTTGCGTGCCCGCACAAAATAGCAAGCACAATCAGAGTGCACACAAACCCAATCAACACCCTCACTCGCTGAAGCACATCATTCGCATGGAGTGACAACATTTAGGGACACACCAGCAGTAGCAGGCTGCATGGAATTTCCCTGCCAACCCTGCAAAGAGACACAACAACTCTGCGGAGTCAAAGTGGCAGCCCCTCGGTGCTGCCTGCGGTTCACATGGCAGGAAGAATTCCACGCACGCGTAGTTCCGTACACCTCGCTACTTGAGTGCACACCAACGGAACATGTGAAAAATACGTGCGCGCAAGACGGCAATTAAATCCGTGAGAAAGTCGGCCTGCTTTCTCCGATGGCGTTGGCGAGCAGTCCCGCACAATCCAATCAAAGTGGCACGCCGGACGGAATGGCGTCCGTCAATCAATAAAAAAAAATGCGACACTGAAAGGGAGCAGCGAAGAGTTGGCGCATGCGATTGCCAGCGACAACTGTGAGCAACCCGCCAGCACTAACCGAGGTGCCGAGGAGCACGCTTGTGTACAACTGGCCATCAAGCAGAGAGGACAAGCAAAACAAGAGGGCAGCAAACCCTCTCGTTCAATGCCTCCTGACCGCGACACCAGAATCAAAATAACATGGACGATAAGAGCGGCAACGCCTTCTCCAAAACATCTTGTCAAGAAGCCGCAGGACCTCAGGAGGAGAGAAAGGCAGCGGCGGCAGCCACAGCGGGGAGGCAATAAAACGGCTGGCAGGCACCTTCACGTCGACGCGCACACCACATCCGAGTGGGCCGGGAGCACAGACCGAACCGCTCGGAAACACACGCATCAAATCCGCAAAACAAAGTCGCAGTGAATCGACAGGAACTCCTCGCCCAAAAAAATTCAAAAAGTGGCGTTTTTCAAGGGGGAATCCGCTTTTCCGACGACGGCACGAACACCTCGCAGAAATTTCTTGCAAATCTCCCTTCGCAGGTCCGCAAGGAAACGCAGCGGAATAAAAAGAGAGCACAACGAAGCAAAAAAATAATCCTCCTCACCGACCAGGTGGCAGGCCGCCCTCGCGCAAGTGGACAAAACACAACTTCACTCCGGTCTTGTGGTGGTGGTCGTCTCGCAACATTTTTTTTCTTTTCCCCGCAGTGCACATCCCCCTCCCACAAATCATTTGTTCGGGCCATGTTCCTGCAGCCAAACAACGCGCTGCTCGATCCCGCGGCACAGTCCTCGGCACAGAAGTGAGGGAGGAAGAGGGACCGCAGAAGGTGCGAGCAAATCCGAATTCGGTGGCGGTCGCTGCAGTGAAGATTGACGTCCCACGCGGTGTCCCTTTTTTAGGTCTGGTCCTCACCGTGTCATGCGCTCAGCGTGCGGTGCGCCGGCCGCTCCGAGCCCCGTTCGTTGGCTGCATCAGGGATGCCGCCATCCGGAGACGGGCATAAGGACGTTGCATCCAACAAAACCTTCAGAGGCACCCGGTGGGCCAACGACGACCGTCACTGCGGGGTGTGCAGCCCTTCCGCCGCTCACCTCAAATCGCACTTCTACGCCTCCTCGAGCAGCAGCAGCAGCAGCATAAATGCACCGGTCCACTAGAGGCCGTCACCAGCCATTGCAGGAAGACCACTGTGCCCCAGTGCTATAAAACCCGAATTGCATTGACGGGCCACTTCGGAAAATCCTGTCGCATCCTCCCCCATTATGCGGAAACGCATCCGTCGTGCATGTGGCCACCGCAGCCAAATGAATCCGGTCCAAATACCATCCAAATCAAATTCCCCTTTCCTCAAGCCATTCCTTCATTCCATACGCCCTGACCCTCATCCGCACGCGCCCGCTCACACAAACCGCCACAGCCCCGCTGCCGGCACACAACGCACACGGAGCGAGCAATCGCCTAAAGAGCCACACGCGGAAGCGATCCTCATCCATCCATGACGCGGCGCCAAAATTTCCAGCCATTCCACCCACACCGAAAGGATGCGGCACTCCACAGCAGTCGCAGCCCACCGCGCGCATCACACCCGCAGGAAGAGTGACTCGCGGTGCGCGCTCCCCCCCTCCCCTCCTTCCCTTCATGCCCACGGAGGAAGCAGCAGCCACCCGCAACCGCCAGCACACGCTACAAAAGAAGCATCCAAATCCACTGCAATGTGCATCTTGTGTGTTTGTGTGCGCCCGCAGACACACGAAGCATAAAGAAGTAAAAACAGGAGCAGAGCATGTGAAAAGACCCACAAACAAAAATGTACAGCAGAAGTGCATGGCAGAAATAACAGGACTGCCCAAGCTCATGATACAGCACTGCAGACAAAGCAGCAGCAATTCATAAAAAAACTATTAAAATAATTAGAAAAAACAATTCCCTCTCATCATATATTAGCCCCCTCTCGCACACAATAATTATATAAAAAGAAAAAAAAAGTCGTTCTCTACTAATGTTCCACCCAACCAAACGAAAAAAAATAATTTAAAAAATGTCGTCCTCTATTACAGCTACATCCAAAAAAAAAAAAAAAATGAAAAAGAAAAGAAAAACAAAAAACCACACAAAAAGGTGCACCTAACTAACATGTTGCTCCAGAAATTGTCTGCATATTTTGTCCGAAAATAAAATTAGAAAAATATTTAAATGTCTTTCAACCGTCTGACCCTCCATGTGTCCGCACAGCGTTTATATTTCACGGGGTCATCTGCGTGTTGCTGCTCCCCTCAGTCCTTTTATTGGTGCGTGAGTGCGGCCCGCAGAGCACAGTCACTCGTGTGTGTGGGGACTGAGAGAAGCACGCAGACATGACGGCAGTCGCGTCACTCCATCGGGAGAGTGAGCGCAGCAAAAGAAAAAAGAAATCTTAAAAACACGGCGGCAGGGTGTGGCTGTGTGTGTGGCGCCGCGGGTGTCTGCCCGCCCTGGCCGCAAAAAACAAAACAAGAGGGGAGAAATGTGTGCTCCGCCCCACAGGCCCTCGTCGCACGCCCACACGTCACGGCTCCCTCAGCGCGCCGTTCGTCGCGGCCCCTCCTCATGCGTGCAGCAGGCGAGGCGCACAGGGCCGTCGTCATGAGCGTGTCGGTGGGTGTGCGAGTGGAGCAGTTGGGCGGAAACACACGGCACCCCTCGCAGGAAGAATGCAGCAACAAACAATTAAAGAGGGAAGAGTAGAAAAGAAAAAATCACGTCCATAGTGATTGCTCCCAAAAGCAAAACAGAAGGGAGGAGTGGAGCAGAAAAAAAAAGAAAAAAAAAACATAAAAATTTTTTAAAAAGCAAACAAAAATGATTAAAAACAAACAAAAAAAAACACGAGAAATTATGCTCCAAACAGAAAAGAAAAACAATTAAAAGCCGAAAAAAAAAACGCTTATAATGGTTGCCCTAAAGCAGCAAAGGGAAAATGGAAAACATTAAAAGGAAACAAAAACAAATTATTCTCTGCGTAGTAAAATATATTCCTAGTGGTGTGTGTGTGTCCTGCAGGGAACGGCACAAGTGCTCCACGAGGCCGCACACTCCTCACGCAGCCGCAAACCCCCACAGCCCCAACAGCAGAAGAAGCAGCGGCAGCAGTCCGCTCCCAGCAGAATTCAAGCTCACCTCTGGCACAACGAATTGCACATCCTCAGTCCGAGAGGTATTCCTCTTTGCCGCTCCACCCTCACTCACTTCTTCAACTGCATGGGGATCCAATGTCATGGGCATCGCTGGTGCTGCTGAATTTTTCTCTGGGCCAGACACAGCAGATGCGATGGTTTGAGGAACACCTCCCGCTTGCGATTCCGAGCCTCTCGTCGGAACGGGTTTCCTGTCCTTGATTGCATTCATCTCAGTGGGATTCAGTGGGCGGTTGTACAGAAAGACGTTCGCCACCGTCACAGGAGAGTTTTTCATACCGCACGCGCCAAAGCAAAAGCCTGCGACATCAAGTGGCCTCTCATCTGTTGACAGTGCTTCTTCCTTCCCCAGCGACTTGCCATCAATGTGCACAGAGGCCTTGTTGCCTTGCAGCATGAGTGCCACTTGGTATTCTTTCCCCGCCACCCATGTGCCACTTTCCGTTGTTGTTTTTGTGTCGCCTTTGACCATCGTCTCCCACTTGCTATCCGCGGTGTACGACAGTCTTATGATATACGGGGGCCCAGCGTCAAACAACTCCGCATACAGTAGAGGAGCGTCCGCAGTCGGAGTCTCTTCGATGATCACCGTCGCCACAAGCGTGAAGTTTTGGCTCAAGGATATATGACGTACATCACTTTCCCGAATGTTCACAGGCCACATTACCCTGGAGTCAGGCTCCATCAATTTCAACCCATCCGCGGCCTTCACCGCTTTATTCACCGTTGCATTCAGGCAAAGGTACTCGTCGTACCACATGTCATTGCTGGCCGATGCGTTTGACAATACCGCCACAAGACCCGCCGTGGGTATAGACAACTTGGAGAAAAAGGCGTCAAGCTGTGCCCAAGTGCTGAGGACGGACTCGATTTTCTTCAGCTCCTCCGTCAGGCGGGAGAGTGAAATGGCACTGCCCTCAGCACTGACCCTCTGTTGTAAAAGATGCAAATAGCCATCCGAGTACAGCAGGGCGCCGGCAAGCTCCCCCTTCACAGCATTGTCCATGCCAACCGGTCCAACAGAAAACGAGCGGTTGTTGTCCGTCACCCAAACGTAGAGCGCAGTGGTCCTTTCCGTTTCCCCCGAGAAATTCCCTCTCTGTGTGTAAAGCATGACCTTCCTGCCCTCAATGGTCGCGGTGATGAGGGCATCCACATGCAAGCCTTCGTCCGGATAGTCTCCCAATTGTGACTTGACCCACACGCCTGGAAGCGTCCCGATGGCCTCCGTCCACGTTGTCCCCATGTCACGCGACTCGTACACCCTCTGGTCTTTTTCGCAGTCAACAATCATGAGAAGTTTTCCCTCCCACTTGGTGATGTGGGGGTTAAAGCAGTTCGCAGGTGAAATGTCCTCAGAGAGCAACCAGGTACTGCCGTCGTCCGTCGAGTAAATGATCATGGGTAAAACGCCATCATTTTTTTCATTCACCGCCATCAAAGAAAATACAATGGCGCCATCCTCCATCAGAACACCTGAGCCACCAGAAGCAAAAAAGGTATTCAATTTACTTTTGTGATTCAATGAATATTTCGAATCGAACAGCGGTCTTGGGTCACCCCATTTGATCCGTCCACCCGGATCGCCGGGCGTAGAATTCGTGACATCACCCACAACCAGTGTCAGCTCAAATTTGCCCCATTCCCAGTTCCCACCACTTTCCTTGAGCTCACCAAAGCCTCCCGCAAGAAGAAACACCTTATTGCCCCTCGTGATTGATGTTGGGTGATGCAAACCACCCATACGATAATCCTTTCCCTCCGCTGCACCAAGCACAGTGTGTGCCCGCCATGTATCTTTATTAACCTTTTCAACAAGAGTGGGCCAATCCCACGCAGAGTCGATGTACTCTGCAACTACATCAGAAGACGGCTTAGTTGATTGACCACCTTGATATTTGGTTTCCATGTGACCCTCGGCAAAAGCAGCAATTACTCCACCAGCACTGACGAGAGAGGGTGAAACAAATGCATCCCTCTTCGTCTCTTGAGACCTTCCATCTTTCGATACAACCAGCGTCTGATTCGGCAAAAATAGATCGACCGTATGAGGCAATTGCACATTCCCCGAATTACTCGTCACGGCGTTCGAAGCCCTACCACTGGAGCACATCATCACGACAAATAGGAGCAGCACCGCGGAAGCAAACACACGCCGGGACATGTTGGGCCTCTGCGGCTCACTCTCTCCTCCTTCCCTCCTCCTTCCGCTGGATCCGGTCACGCGGCGACGGTTGTGTGTGCGGGGTGCCTTGACTGCAGCAACACGTGAGAGTATATAAATATGTGTGTGTGGGCGGTGTGTGTGCTGTTGTTGGTACTTTCAGTGCCTTACAATTTCACAGTAGCAATTCGCGCTTATTATTATTTTCCTTCTTCATAAGGAGCAACAGAGAACAGCGGCAGAAAGGCAACACAACAGCAGTACACACCTGAACCACTCACAGCGAAACACAACATCACCATCCCCGCAGCCATTCACCAGCACCCCTCAACAGCACACAAAAATTAGGGAAAAAATTGAGCAGCCTCCCAATGGGGGACCACAGGCCATGGCTCTGCAAATAAGGCAAGCGAGAGGGAGCCACGTGTGCAGTGAGGGAAACAAGCGTTGCACTGCAACGACACGGCGGCGTGATGCCCCGTTAGGAGCACCGATGCAGACCAGCACGTCACGTGCAGAAAGAGTTGCTTCTCCCGCCGAGCAGAGAGAGAAAACGGCCTCAGCAGTCCAATAGTGAGAGTTCGCCTGTACCTCCTCGCAGCACCTGCAGGCTCTGCAGGCAAAAAGATGCAGGTGACGCTCTGCTGCACGCATGACGGCCGTTGCACCCTTCACAATGGAAATTGCATCCTGTGACACCACACGCCGCAGTCGGTGCGCACAGTCTCCGTCTCACTTCCCGCCTTTCCCTCTCCCTGAGAGCTCATTGATGGCCGTGGCACACCCACCAACATGTCAGAAAGCACTTGTTTTTCTTCCCTCGCATTTCGCACAGCAGCACCGCCAACCTCATTTTATCTCCCTTTATTTTACATACCCTCTTCCGTCAACTCTTCCGATACTGCCGTCCGCCCACCTCCGTTCATGTCGTCTCCCCTTCGGGTGCTCGCACCACCCTCACGGTCCTCTTGATTGTTATCGTCTGGCTGCATTACGCTTCCATCAGCACCATTGGGAATGAATCCTCGCATGAATGAAAATTGTTGTCGCAGAGCGTTGTCGCCCTCCTAATCAAAGGGAAACAACAACGGATAAACGCCCGCAAAAAAAATGCATGACAGTCCTTCCCTACGAATGTGTGCACCCAAACTCATTTCATCCGTTCCCCCTCGTCAGTCATCCATGCCCACAGCACCGCGAAGGCACGTTTTCACCCGTGATCCCGGAAAGAAATGCCGTTTCCCTCACCACCATCACATCCACACTGGTGCGCAGTTGCCGCTCGCACGTACCCTCTTCCACAGAAGCAAAGCCAATCCACAAACGATAAAATAAAAAAGCAGCGCGATGCGTTGACAGATTCCTTCCGTTCCGTCTGTTTCGTGATGAAGCCCCACCTCCTTGCCTATGTATTTCTGTCTTCTCTTTTTGTCACCCACATAAATAAAATGCTCAAACAAAGTCCTGAAAAACCCTTTTATATGTCACCGACACCTGCTCTGCGCCCTTGTGTCGCTTCAATAAAAGACCGTCATTCACAAATGCACCCCGATGTTCAAAAGGAATACCCGCACCCCGATAATCCTTCAACAGGGTATTAAGAGCCAGCTCAGAAACATGCACCACCAATACAGTCATAAAGCCCGTAATGAAAAGTCCACTCCAGCATGGACCTTTTTTTTAAGTCTTCATCGCAAACGGCCATGTACGAATTGAACTTGTCCAGACAAAACATTCTTCTGTGTCAAATCCATTCTCGTCATGAATCCTTCATGAAACCCCGCCGCACTGGTTAAACTTTCACCACTCGATCGGCCACGGCAAGCAAGAACGGAAACAGCCACATAACGACAATCATCTGGTAAAGCATGCCTTTGGCGTTGTAGACGGATAATCGCACAGAAACAGTGCCCATCCACAAGAAAACAGCATACACTGCGGCTCCTGCACTCTCTAATAAACACCTCATGAAATAAAAATTTGTGTCACGATTTCAGAGCACTGAAGTACAAAAAAAATGAATTGAAGGCAACAATCGAGCACAAGTTCTACCGAGTCTTTCTCCGCAGGGAGAAAGGGCACCAAGCACACTGCGCTCGACATTCACTCACAATAACACACCAATAAATAAACCAAGGGCAGTGTGGAAATGGATTTATTCCATTCAGCAGCCCCAGCGGATCATAAAATACAAAAGGGGCCCAACGTAACGATGGTTCCTATCATGGCACCAAACAACGTCGTGCTTCCATTTCAGGATGGGAATTAAGGAGTTAGCTGCAAGTACAGAAACCGTCTTCTCCACCCGGCACAGGACGCTGAGAAACTAGCCAACAGGCCAGAAAAAACAACATGCAGCAAATCGCTCTCAATATTCCGGTAATCCCTTCTCACGCCAAGTTATCGTCGCGGCCGACAAGTCCAGTTTGCGCGGCCCGCCTTTGTGAATTCACAAGTGTCATCATGATGAACAACCCACAAACATACCAAGGCAATCCGTCCGTGATGTCCTCAAACACCCTTGCAAAGCCTTCCAACACCCTCTGCTCCGTGATGCAGATCGTTTCTGAAAGTAAAACCATTCGTGGTGAAGAAGCGCATCCCTCGTCAAAGGCACATCGCCCATCACACGCGATGCTTGCGCCTCCAATGCATTTCGCTCAGCCACTGAGGAGACATGATCACGAGCAACAGCATCAGTGGCGCGCACGTCACACGCAGAGAATCCTAATCAACCAAGCAAGCGATATTGAGGTTCAATCCGCTGATGCCTCCGAAAAGCAATGGAAATATTCTTGGGCAGCGGATTTCTCGGACTAAACGTCATCCACACTTCAGCACATTTCGCGCCAAACATTCCCAAAAAATGCGTTTGGAGTGCGTGTGACAGACGCAAGAGCAAGAAAAAGATGGAGCACAAAAAAACACTGAACCCCCAGAAAAGAGCATTCTTATGTGTTCCCTCGCTTGCCCTCGCATGTCTCATTTCCGTGGGGCGGGCCTGTGAAATATGCGGGGGGCAGCCGGGCCCATCAAGGCGATTCCCATTCGCAAGCGTCATGACCCGCCGTAAGCTCCCGAGCACACGTTTTTGCATACCACGCGCCCGCTTTACTTTGATGACAGTTGCGGGACTCCAGCTTCCCCAGTGTGTCCCGCAGTTTCTTGCCCTCTTGCTTTCGCTCTTCGTTTACAATTCATTCCTGGCAAGTATTCCTCTCGGGTGGTCGCCTGTTGCAATGATGAGGCGCAATGGAAATCGTGATGAGCATCGCCAGCGACACAATTCAGACACATCAGTGGCATTTAGGCTTGGCGCCACACGGGACCCGGCGCTTCGCTCGCCCAATGAAAAGCTGCGGCCCCGTTGGTCTGGAAAGCGCGCGGCACAAGTCGGTATCCCCACGCGGCAATCAAACGGCTCAGAAACAGCGCGTCATCAGAGGCACGCTCGGCACACCCCACTGCAGAGCCAGTGGGCAAATTTAGAGCAAATTGGCACGACTGCGGCGGGCCATGGCGGACGGCAGGAATCATCTCGCGGTATTGTACGGGGTAAAAGTCTACAATTCGCTGTGGCAGCCAGGCGCAGAACAGATCGTCAATGGCGACAAAAGATGTTCGCCACGTGTCTGTCTCAGCCACATTCGCTAAGAATAATCGGCGGCGTTGGGTTTCTTGTGTCAAAGAGTAGAGGATAAAAAGGAAAAAAAAAAACGCAATATTAGGCAACGCCGCATTTCCCAATGCTCCATGATATGTCAGTTCAAATTTCTCAGAGACGTAAACTCTGTGTGGAAATGACGCCTCATCTCCGACCCGCTCTCATGAGTAAGTGAGATATGTTT